>NW_027009059.1:22500-57343 GCF_036934945.1 Oncorhynchus masou masou | reverse complement strand
GACCTGTCACCTCCTATCTCTGGTGTTGACTGGTTCAGTCTCTAGAACCTAGACCTGTCACCTCCCTATCTCTGGTGTTGACTGATAGGACTGGTTCAGTCTCTAGGACCTAGACCTGTCACCTCCTATCTCTGGTGTTGACTGATAGGACTGGTTCAGTCTCTAGGATCTAGACCTGTCACCTCCTATCTCTGGTGTGGACTGGTTCAGTCTCTAGGACCTAGACCTGTCACCTCCTATCTCTGGTGTTGACTGGTTCAGTCTCTAGAACCTAGACCTGTCACCTCCTATCTCTGGTGTTGACTGATAGGTTTGGTCCAGTCTCTAGAACCTAGACCTGTCACCTCCTATCTCTGGTGTTGACTGATAGGACTGGTTCAGTCTCTAGGACCTAGACCTGTCACCTCCTATCTCTGGTGTTGACTGATAGGACTGGTTCAGTCTCTAGGATCTAGACCTGTCACCTCCTATCTCTGGTGTGGACTGGTCCAGTCTCTAGGACCTAGACCTGTCACCTCCTATCTCTGGTGTTGACTGGTTCAGTCTCTAGAACCTAGACCTGTCACCTCCTATCTCTGGTGTTGACTGATAGGACTGGTCCAGTCTCTAGAACCTAGACCTGTCACCTCCTATCTCTGGTGTTGACTGATAGGACTGGTTCAGTCTCTAGAACCTAGACCTGTCACCTCCTATCTCTGGTGTTGACTGATAGGACTAGTTTCTGGAGACTGAACCAGTTGTATACAGTACCAGTCAAAAGTTTGGACATTGTAGAATAATAATGAAGGCAAAAATCATGGTTTGTGCTTAGTGGGACTATAATTTGTTTTTCAACAGGACAATGACCCAACACACCTCCAGGCTGTATAAGGGCTATTTGACCATGAAGGAGAGTGATGGAGTGCTGCATCAGATGACCTGGTCTCCGCAATCACCTGACCTCAACCCAATTGAGATGGTTTGGGATGAGTTGGACCGCAGAGTGAAGGGAAAACAGCCAACAAGTGCTCAGCATATGTGGGAACTCCTTCAAGACTGTTGTAAAAGCATTCCTCATGAAGCTGGTTGAGAGAATTCCAAGAGTGTGCAAAGCTGTCACTATTTTTTTTATTTTTTATTTCATCTTTATTTAACCAGGTAGGCTAGTTGAGAACAAGTTCTCATTTGCAACTGCGACCTGGCCAAGATAAAGCTTAGCAGTGTGAACAGACAACATAGAGTTACACATGGAGTAAACAATTAACAAGTCAATAACACAGTACAAAAAAAGGCGAGTCTATATACATTGTGTGCAAAAGGCATGAGGAGGTAGGCGAATAATTAGAATTTTGCAGATTAGCACTGGAGTGATAAATGATCAGATGGTCATGTACAGGTAGAGATACTGGTGTGCAAAAGAGCAGAAAAGTAAATAAATAGAAACAGTGTGGGGATGAGGTAGGTGAAAATGGGTGGGCTATTTACCAATAGACTATGTACAGCTGCAGCGATCGGTTAGCTGCTCAGATAGCACATGTTTGAAGTTGGTGAGGGAGATAAAAGTCTCCAACTTCAGGGATTTTTGCAATTCGTTCCAGTCACAGGCAGCAGAGTACTGGAACGAAAGGCGGCCAAATGAGGTGTTGGCTTTAGGGATGATCAGTGAGATACACCTGCTGGAGCGCGTGCTGCCATTGTGACCAGTGAACTGAGATAAGGCGGAGCTTTACCTAGCTTGGACTTGTAGATGACCTGGAGCCAGTGGGTCTGGCGACGAATATGTAGCGAGGGCCAGCCGACTAGAGCATACAAGTCGCAGTGGTGGGTGGTATAAGGTGCTTTAGTGACAAAACGGATGGCACTGTGATAAACTGCATCCAGTTTGCTGAGTAGAGTGTCGGAGGCAATTTTGTAGATGACATCGCCGAAGTCGAGGATCGGTAGGATAGTCAGTTTTACTAGGGTAAGTTTGGCGGCGTGAGTGAAGGAGGCTTTGTTGCGGAATAGAAAGCCGACTCTTGATTTGATTTTCGATTGGAGATGTTTGATATGAGTCTGGAAGGAGAGTTTACAGTCTAGCCAGACACCTAGGTACTTATAGGTGTCCACATATTCAAGGTCGGAACCGTGCATGGTGGTGATGCTCGTCGGGCATGCGGGTGCAGGCAGCGATCGGTTGAAAAGCATGCATTTGGTTTTACTAGCGTTTAAGAGCAGTTGGAGGCCACGGAAGGAGTGTTGTATGGCATTGAAGCTCGTTTGGAGGTTAGATAGCACAGTGTCCAAGGACGGGCCGGAAGTATATAGAATGGAGTCGTCTGCGTAGAGGTGGATCAGGGAATCGCCCCCAGCAAGAGCAACATCATTGATATATACAGAGAAAAGAGTCGGCCTGAGAATTGAATCCTGTGGCACCCCCATAGAGACTGCCAGAGGACCGGACAGCATGCCCTCCGATTTGACACACTGAACTCTGTCTGCAAAGTAATTGGTGAACCAGGCAAGGCAGTCATCCGAAAAACCGAGGCTACTGAGTCTGCCGATAAGAATATGGTGATTGACAGAGTCGAAAGCCTTGGCAAGGTCGATGAAGACGGCTGCACAGTACTGTCTTTTATCGATGGCGGTTATGATATCGTTTAGTTCCTTGAGTGTGGCTGAGGTGCACCTGTGACCGGCTCGGAAACCAGATTGCACAGCGGAGAAGGCAAATGGTGGCTGCTTTGAAGAATCTCAAATATATTTTGATTTGTTTAACACTTTTTTTGTTTACCACATGATTCCATATGTGTTATTTCATAGTTTTGATGTCTTCACTATTATTCTACAATGTAGAAAATAGTAAAAATAAAGAAATACCCTTGAATGAGGAGGCGTGTCTAAACTTTTGACTGGTACTGTATATTTTTTTTAAATTCCAGTTGGATAAACACTCCAAACCCGACTGCTCGAAGGTGTCTGCATGGTCCTAAAGCCTCCTTTAGTATCACATTCCAATGATAAAACTGGGGAGGGACAACAATGCCATTTCAGAATGTGGGGTGGGGGGTTCATCTCCCCAGTGACAGTTACGCCCTGCCTATACATATATTTATCCCTCGACAGAGACGGAAAGTCATCTCTCTCTGCTTCTTGATTCTATCAGGTGACTCTGCGGGACAAGAAGTGATGGACTTCCGGTGGGGGAGGATCCGGGCGAGGAGGGCATCGCCGTGGTGATAAACTTCCTGCTGGCTAATGCCCGATTGGTCCTGGGAGTGGGAGGGGCCGCGGTGCTGGGCATCGCTACGTTGGCTGTCAAGAGGGTGAGAGAGAGACTTTCATCTGACTGAAAAAATCAACTATCATCATAATTACTCATTACCATTTTGTAGGTACTTAAGTCGGTATTTATTTAAGTCAGTCACAATTTACCCACAATGCATCACAGATTTTACGCACTCAAACAGGGCCTGTGTGTGTGTGAGAGAGCGCATATGTGTGTGTCTGAACGATGGAAGTTCAGGTTTATAATGTGTCTGTAGTTGATAGAACGTGCAGGTTTATAATGTGTGTGTGTGTCTGTAGTTGATAGAACGTGCGGGCCGAGCGGCGGAGGACGAGAAGGTGGAACAGAAGATGTCAGAGAGCTGGGAGGAGCTTGGCTTAGTCTCCGCCTCCCCAAGTCCATAAGGA
Organism: Oncorhynchus masou masou; assembly: GCF_036934945.1. NCBI lineage: Eukaryota > Metazoa > Chordata > Actinopteri > Salmoniformes > Salmonidae > Oncorhynchus > Oncorhynchus masou. The sequence continues at coordinate 53,689 of NW_027009059.1, read as the reverse complement.
AGGGGCTGGAGAGTGTGGTCATGAAACATGTCGCCAAGGCAACCAAACCACAGAAAGGGACAGGACACTGATCACCACACCACTAATGATCCAGAAAGGGACAGGACACTGATCACCACACCACTAATGATCCAGAAAGGGACAGGACACTGATCACCACACCACTAATGATCCAGAAAGGGACAGGACACTGATCACCACACCACTAATGATCCAGAAAGGGACAGGACACTGATCACCACACCACTAAAGATCCAGAAAGGGACAGGACACTGATCACCACACCACTAAAGATCCAGAAAGGGACAGGACACTGATCACCACACCACTAATGATCCAGAAAGGGACAGGACACTGATCACCACACCACTAAAGATCCAGAAAGGGACAGGACACTGATCACCACACCACTAAAGATCCAGAAAGGGACAGGACACTGATCACCACACCACTAATGATCCAGAAAGGGACAGGACACTGATCACCACTAATGATCCAGAAAGGGACAGGACACTGATCACCACCCCACTAATGATCCAGAAAGGGACAGGACACTGATCACCACACCACTAATGATCCAGAAAGGGACAGGACACTGATCACCACACCACTAATGATCCAGAAAGGGACAGGACACTGATCACCACACCACTAATGATCCAGAAAGGGACAGGACACTGATTACCACACCACTAATGATCCAGAAAGGGACAGGACACTGATCACCACCCCACTAATGATCCAGAAAGGGACAGGACACTGATCACCACACCACTAATGATCCAGAAAGGGACAGGACACTGATCACCACCCCACTAATGATCCAGAAAGGGACAGCACACTGATCACCACACCACTAATGATCCAGAAATGGACAGGACACTGATCACCACACCACTAATGATCCAGAAAGGGACAGGACACTGATCACCACACCACACCACTAATATCCAGAAAGGGACAGGACACTGATCACCACTAATGATCCAGAAAGGGACAGGACACTGATCACCACACCACTAATGATCCAGAAAGGGACAGGACACTGATCACCACACCACTAATGATCCAGAAAGGGACAGGACACTGATCACCACACCACTAATGATCCAGAAAGGGACAGGACACTGATCACCACACCACTAATGATCCAGAAAGGGACAGGACACTGATCACCACACCACTAATGATCCAGAAAGGGACAGGACACTGATCACCACACCACTAATGATCCAGAAAGGGACAGGACACTGATCACCACACCACTAATGATCCAGAAAGGGACAGGACACTGATCACCACACCACTAATGATCCAGAAAGGGACAGGACACTGATCACCACACCACTAATGATCCAGAAAGGGACAGGACACTGATCACCACACCACTAATGATCCAGAAAGGGACAGGACACTGATCACCACACCACTAATGATCCAGAAAGGGACAGGACACTGATCACCACTAATGATCCAGAAAGGGACAGGACACTGATCACCACCCCACTAATGATCCAGAAAGGGACAGGACACTGATCACCACACCACTAATGATCCAGAAAGGGACAGGACACTGATCACCACACCACTAATGATCCAGAAAGGGACAGGACACTGATCACCACACCACTAATGATCCAGAAAGGGACAGGACACTGATCACCACCCCACTAATGATCCAGAAAGGGACAAGACACTGATCACCACACCACTAATGATCCAGAAAGGGACAAGACACTGATCACCACACCACTAATGATCCAGAAAGGGACAGGACACTGATCACCACCCCACTAATGATCCAGAAAGGGACAGCACACTGATCACCACACCACTAATGATCCAGAAATGGACAGGACACTGATCACCACACCACTAATGATCCAGAAAGGGACAGGACACTGATCACCACACCACACCACTAATATCCAGAAAGGGACAGGACACTGATCACCACTAATGATCCAGAAAGGGACAGGACACTGATCACCACACCACTAATGATCCAGAAAGGGACAGGACACTGATCACCACACCACTAATGATCCAGAAAGGGACAGGACACTGATCACCACACCACTAATGATCCAGAAAGGGACAGGACACTGATCACCACACCACTAATGATCCAGAAAGGGACAGGACACTGATCACCACACCACTAATGATCCAGAAAGGGACAGGACACTGATCACCACACCACTAATGATCCAGAAAGGGACAGGACACTGATCACCACACCACTAATGATCCAGAAAGGGACAGGACACTGATCACCACACCACTAATGATCCAGAAAGGGACAGGACACTGATCACCACACCACTAATGATCCAGAAAGGGACAGGACACTGATCACCACACCACTAATGATCCAGAAAGGGACAGGACACTGATCACCACACCACTAATGATCCAGAAAGGGACAGGACACTGATCACCACACCACTAATGATCCAGAAAGGGACAGGACACTGATCACCACACCACTAATGATCCAGAAAGGGACAGGGCACTGATCACCACTAATGATCCAGAAAGGGACAGGACACTGATCACCACTAATGATCCAGAAAGGGACAGGACACTGATCACCACCCCACTAATGATCCAGAAAGGGACAGCACACTGATCACCACTAATGATCCAGAAAGGGACAGGACACTGATCACCACCCCACTAATGATCCAGAAAGGGACAGGACACTGATCACCACACCACTAATGATCCAGAAAGGGACAGGACACTGATCACCACGCCACTAATGATCCAGAAAGGGACAGGACACTGATCACCACACCACTAATGATCCAGAAAGGGACAGGACACTGATCACCACACCACTAATGATCCAGAAAGGGACAGGACACTGATCACCACCCCACTAATGATCCAGAAAGGGACAGGGCACTGATCACCACTAATGATCCAGAAAGGGACAGGACACTGATCACCACTAATGATCCAGAAAGGGACAGGACACTGATCACCACCCCACTAATGATCCAGAAAGGGACAGGACACTGATCACCACTAATGATCCAGAAAGGGACAGGACACTGATCACCACCCCACTAATGATCCAGAAAGGGACAGGACACTGATCACCACACCACTAATGATCCAGAAAGGGACAGGACACTGATCACCACCCCACTAATGATCCAGAAAGGGACAGGACACTGATCACCACACCACTAATGATCCAGAAAGGGACAGGACACTGATCACCACTAATGATCCAGAAAGGGACAGGACACTGATCACCACACCACTAATGATCCAGAAAGGGACAGGACACTGATCACCACACCACTAATGATCCAGAAAGGGACAGGACACTGATCGCCACACCACTAATGATCCAGAAAGGGACAGGACACTGATCACCACACCACTAATGACCCAGAAAGGGACAGGACACTGTTCACCACACCACTAATGATCCAGAAAGGGACAGGACACTGATCACCACACCACTAATGATCCAGAAAGGGACAGGACACTGATCACCACACCACTAATGATCCAGAAAGGGACAGGACACTGATCACCACACCACTAATGATCCAGAAAGGGACAGGACACTGATCACCACACCACTAATGATCCAGAAAGGGACAGGACACTGATCACCACACCACTAATGATCCAGAAAGGGACAGGACACTGATCACCACACCACTAATGATCCAGAAAGGGACAGGACACTGATCACCACACCACACCACTAATGATCCAGAAAGGGACAGGACACTGATCACCACACCACTAATGATCCAGAAAGGGACAGGACACTGATCACCACACCACTAATGATCCAGAAAGGGACAGGACACTGATCACCACACCACTAATGATCCAGAAAGGGACAGGACACTGATCACCACACCACTAATGATCCAGAAAGGGACAGGACACTGATTACCACACCACTAATGATCCAGAAAGGGACAGGACACTGATCACCACACCACTAATGATCCAGAAAGGGACAGGACACTGATCACCACACCACTAATGATCCAGAAAGGGACAGGACACTGACTACCACACCACTAATGATCCAGAAAGGGACAGGACACTGATCACCACACCACTAATGATCCAGAAAGGGACAGGACACTGATTACCACACCATTAATGATCCAGAAAGGGACAGGACACTGATTACCACACCACACCACTAATGATCCAGAAAGGGACAGGACACTGATCACCACACCACTAATGATCCAGAAAGGGACAGGACACTGATCACCACTAATGATCCAGAAAGGGACAGGACACTGATCACTACACCACTAATGATCCAGAAAGGGACAGGACACTGATTACCACACCACTAATGATCCAGACAGGGACAGGACACTGATCACCACACCACTAATGATCCAGAAAGGGACAGGACACTGATCACCACTAATGATCCAGAAAGGGACAGGACACTGATCACCACACCACTAATGATCCAGAAAGGGACAGGACACTGATCACCACACCACTAATGATCCAGAAAGGGACAGGACACTGATTACCACACCACTAATGATCCAGAAAGGGACAGGACACTGATCACCACACCACTAATGATCCAGAAAGGGACAGGACACTGATCACCACACCACTAATGATCCAGAAAGGGACAGGACACTGATTACCACACCATTAATGATCCAGAAAGGGACAGGACACTGATTACCACACCACACCACTAATGATCCAGAAAGGGACAGGACACTGATCACCACACCACTAATGATCCAGAAAGGGACAGGACACTGATCACCACTAATGATCCAGAAAGGGACAGGACACTGATCACTACACCACTAATGATCCAGAAAGGGACAGGACACTGATTACCACACCACTAATGATCCAGACAGGGACAGGACACTGATCACCACACCACTAATGATCCAGAAAGGGACAGGACACTGATCACCACTAATGATCCAGAAAGGGACAGGACACTGATCACCACACCACTAATGATCCAGAAAGGGACAGGACACTGATCACCACACCACTAATGATCCAGAAAGGGACAGGACACTGATCACCACACCACTAATGATCCAGAAAGGGACAGGACACTGATTACCACACCACTAATGATCCAGAAAGGGACAGGACACTGATCACCACACCACTAATGATCCAGAAAGGGACAGGACACTGATCACCACACCACTAATGATCCAGAAAGGGACAGGACACTGATCACCACACCACTAATGATCCAGAAAGGGACAGGACACTGATCACCACACCACTAATGATCCAGAAAGGGACAGGACACTGATCACCACACCACTAATGATCCAGAAAGGGACAGGACACTGATCACCACACCACTAATGATCCAGAAAGGGACAGGACACTGATTACCACACCACTAATGATCCAGAAAGGGACAGGACACTGATCACCACACCACTAATGATCCAGAAAGGGACAGGACACTGATCACCACACCACTAATGATCCAGAAAGGGACAGGACACTGACTACCACACCACTAATGATCCAGAAATGGACAGGACACTGATCACCACACCACTAATTATCCAGAAAGGGACAGGACACTGATTACCACACCACTAATGATCCAGAAAGGGACAGGACACTGATTACCACACCACTAATGATCCAGAAAGGGACAGGACACTGATCACCACACCACTAATGATCCAGAAAGGGACAGGACACTGATCACCACACCACTAATGATCCAGAAAGGGACAGGACACTGACTACCACACCACTAATGATCCAGAAAGGGACAGGACACTGATCACCACACCACTAATGATCCAGAAAGGGACACTGATTACCACACCATTAATGATCCAGAAAGGGACAGGACACTGATTACCACACCACACCACTAATGATCCAGAAAGGGACAGGACACTGATCACCACACCACTAATGATCCAGAAAGGGACAGGACACTGATCACCACTAATGATCCAGAAAGGGACAGGACACTGATCACTACACCACTAATGATCCAGAAAGGGACAGGACACTGATTACCACACCACTAATGATCCAGACAGGGACAGGACACTGATCACCACACCACTAATGATCCAGAAAGGGACAGGACACTGATCACCACTAATGATCCAGAAAGGGACAGGACACTGATCACCACACCACTAATGATCCAGAAAGGGACAGGACACTGATCACCACACCACTAATGATCCAGAAAGGGACAGGACACTGATCACCACACCACTAATGATCCAGAAAGGGACAGGACACTGATTACCACACCACTAATGATCCAGAAAGGGACAGGACACTGATCACCACACCACTAATGATCCAGAAAGGGACAGGACACTGATCACCACACCACTAATGATCCAGAAAGGGACAGGACACTGATTACCACACCACTAATGATCCAGAAAGGGACAGGACACTGATCACCACACCACTAATGATCCAGAAAGGGACAGGACACTGATCACCACACCACTAATGATCCAGAAAGGGACAGGACACTGATCACCACACCACTAATGATCCAGAAAGGGACAGGACACTGATCACCACACCACTAATGATCCAGAAAGGGACAGGACACTGATTACCACACCACTAATGATCCAGAAAGGGACAGGACACTGATCACCACACCACTAATGATCCAGAAAGGGACAGGACACTGATCACCACACCACTAATGATCCAGAAAGGGACAGGACACTGACTACCACACCACTAATGATCCAGAAATGGACAGGACACTGATCACCACACCACTAATTATCCAGAAAGGGACAGGACACTGATTACCACACCATTAATGATCCAGAAAGGGACAGGACACTGATTACCACACCACACCACTAATGATCCAGAAAGGGACAGGACACTGATCACCACACCACTAATGATCCAGAAAGGGACAGGACACTGATCACCACTAATGATCCAGAAAGGGACAGGACACTGATCACCACACCACTAATGATACAGAAAGGGACAGGACACTGATTACCACCCCACTAATGATCCAGAAAGGGACAGGACACTGATCACCACACCACTAATGATCCAGAAAGGGACAGGACACTGATCACCACCCCACTAATGATCCAGAAAGGGACAGGACACTGATCACCACCCCACTAATGATCCAGAAAGGGACAGGACACTGATCACCACACCACTAATGATCCAGAAAGGGACAGGACACTGATCACCACACCACTAATGATCCAGAAAGGGACAGGACACTGATCACCACACCACTAATGATCCAGAAAGGGACAAGACACTGATCACCACACCACTAATGATCCAGAAAGGGACAGGACACTGATCACCACACCACTAATGATCCAGAAAGGGACAGGACACTGATCACCACACCACTAATGATCCAGAAAGGGACAGGACACTGATCACCACACCACTAATGATCCAGAAAGGGACAGGACACTGATTACCACACCACTAATGATCCAGAAAGGGACAGGACACTGATCACCACGCCACTAATGATCCAGAAAGGGACAGGACACTGATCACCACCCCACTAATGATCCAGAAAGGGACAGGGCACTGATTACCACACCACTAATGATCCAGAAAGGGACAGGACACTGATCACCACACCACTAATGATCCAGAAAGGGACAGGACACTGATCACCACACCACTAATGATCCAGAAAGGGACAGGACACTGATCACCACACCACTAATGATCCAGAAAGGGACAGGACACTGATCACCACACCACTAATGATCCAGAAAGGGACAGGACACTGATCACCACACCACTAATGATCCAGAAAGGGACAGGACACTGATCACCACCCCACTAATGATCCAGAAAGGGACAGGACACTGATCACCACACCACTAATGATCCAGAAAGGGACAGGACACTGATCACCACACCACTAATGATCCAGAAAGGGACAGGACACTGATTACCACACCACTAATGATCCAGAAAAGGACAGGACACTGATCGCCACACCACTAATGATCCAGAAAGGGACAGGACACTGATCGCCACACCACTAATGATCCAGAAAGGGACAGGACACTGATCACCACACCACTAATGATCCAGAAAGGGACAGGACACTGATCACCACTAATGATCCAGAAAGGGACAGGACACTGATCACCACACCACTAATGATCCAGAAAGGGACAGGACACTGATCACCACTAATGATCCAGAAAGGGACAGGACACTGATCACCACACCACTAATGATCCAGAAAGGGACAGGACACTGATCACCACACCACACCACTCTTTCTCGCACCATCCTCTCTTTCTCGCACCATCCTCTCTCTCTTTCTCGCACCATCCTCTCTCTCTTTCTCGCACCATCCTCTCTCTCTTTCTCGCACCATCCTCTCTCACCCCTCTCTCCTCTCTTCTTTCTCACCCCATCCTCTCTCTCTCTTTCTCACCCCATCCTCTCTCTCCTCTCTTTCTAGCTGACCTGTGCCAACCCCATCCTCTCTCTCCTCTCTTTCTAGCTGACCTGTGCCAGCCCCAGCAGCAGAAGTCTAGTCTGAATGAGAGGCCTGTCAAGGCATTAGAGCCCCAGAGACCCAAGAGCCTACAGCTGTCTCTCACCCTGCAGGTATAACCCTTGACCTCTAGCCAGTTTACGTTGGTGTTCCTGGTTGACTGCATTGCATCAACATGATTGTGTGCGATCTGATTGTGTGGCTCAATTGGTAGAGCGTGGTACTTGCAACGTCAAGGATCGTGGGTTCGATTCCTGCTAGAAACAACCCTACGAAATGTTTTTTCCCGACATGTTACATTACAGCCTTATTCTAAAAGTTATTAAATAAAACATGTTAAGGTATATAAGGTATTTCTGTTATTTGTAAAAAAAAATCCTGAACTGTTTTTCTTTGTCGTTATGAGGTATTGTGTGTAGTTTGATGAGGGGAAACAATTTAATTCATTTTAGAGTAAGGCTGTAACGTAACAAAATGTGGAAAAAGTCAAGGGGTCTGAATTCTTTCCGAATGCCGTGTATGTTTTGATGTGGTTAGCTGGTATGTTATGATGTGGTTAGCTGGTATGTTATGATGTGGTTAGCTGGTATGTTATGATGTGGTTAGCTGGTATGTTATGATGTGGTTAGCTGGTATGTTATGATGTGGTTAGCTGGTATGTTATGATGTGGTTAGCTGGTATGTTATGATGTAGTTAGCTGGTATGTTATGATGTGGTTAGCTGGTATGTTATGATGTGGTTAGCTGGTATGTTATGATGTGGTTAGCTGGTATGTTATGATGTGGTTAGCTGGTATGTTATGATGTGGTTAGCTGGTATGTTATGATGTGGTTAGCTGGTATGTTATGATGTGGTTAGCTGGTATGTTATGATGTGGTTAGCTGGTATGTTATGATGTGGTTAGCTGGTATGTTATGATGTGGTTAGCTGGTGTGTTATGATGTGGTTAGCTGGTATGTTATGATGTGGTTAGCTGGTATGTTATGATGTGGTTAGCTGGTATGTTATGATGTGGTTAGCTGGTATGTTATGATGTGGTTCGCTGGTATGTTATGATGTGGTTAGCTGGTATGTTATGATGTGGTTAGCTGGTATGTTATGATGTGGTTCGCTGGTATGTTATGATGTGGTTAGCTGGTATGTTATGATGTGGTTAGCTGGTATGTTATGATGTGGTTAGCTGGTATGTTATGATGTGGTTAGCTGGTATGTTATTATGTGGTTAGCTGGTATGTTATTATGTGGTTAGCTGGTATGTTATGATGTGGTTAGCTGGTATGTTATGATGTGGTTAGCTGGTATGTTATGATGTGGTTAGCTGGTATGTTATGATGTGGTTAGCTGGTATGTTATGATGTGGTTAGCTGGTATGTTATGATGTGTTTAGCTGGTATGTTATGATGTGGTTAGCTGGTATGTTATGATGTGGTTAGCTGGTATGTTATGATGTGGTTAGCTGGTATGTTATGATGTGGTTAGCTGGTATGTTATGATGTGGTTAGCTGGTATGTTATGATGTGGTTAGCTGGTATGTTATGATGTGGTTAGCTGGTATGTTATGATGTGATTAGCTGGTATGTTATGATGTGGTTCGCTGGTATGTTATGATGTGGTTAGCTGGTATGTTATGATGTGGTTAGCTGGTATGTTATGATGTGGTTAGCTGGTATGTTATGATGTGGTTAGCTGGTATGTTATGATGTGGTTAGCTGGTATGTTATACTGTATGTTATAATGTGGTTAGCTGGTATGTTATACTGTATGTTATGATGTGGTTAGCTGGTATGTTATTTTTTATGTTGTGCTGTGGTTTGCTGGTATGTTATACTGTATGTTATGATGTGGTTAGCTGGTATGTTATGATGCGGTTAGCTGGCATGTTATGATGTGGTTAGCTGGTATGTTATGATGTGGTTAGCTGGTATGTTATGATGTGGTTAGCTGGTATGTTATACTGTATGTTATAATGTGGTTAGCTGGTATGTTATACTGTATGTTATAATGTGGTTAGCTGGTATGTTATACTGTATGTTATGATGTGGTTAGCTGGTATGTTATTTTTTATGTTGTGCTGTGGTTTGCTGGTATGTTATACTGTATGTTATGATGTGGTTAGCTGGTATGTTATGATGCGGTTAGCTGGCATGTTATGATGTGGTTAGCTGGTATGTTATGATGTGGTTAGCTGGTATGTTATGATGTGGTTAGCTGGTATGTTATACTGTATGTTATAATGTGGTTAGCTGGTATGTTATACTGTATGTTATGATGTGGTTAGCTGGTATGTTATGATGCGGTTAGCTGGTATGTTATGATGCGGTTAGCTGGTATGTTATTCTGTATGTTGTGCTGTGGTTTGCTGGTATGTTATGCTGTATGTTATGATGTGGTTAGCTGGTATGATATGGTGTGGTTAGCTGATAGGTTATGCTGTATTTTATTATGTGGTTAGCTGGTATGTTATGCTGTATGTTATGATGTGGTTAGCTGGTATGTTATGATGTGGTTAGCTGATATGTTAAGTATCTATCCAGACTGGTTGGTCTGTATTCTGGTAGGAACATCTCTCCTGTCGGTTTTCATCCACTGGGCCATCTACAAGGCATTCCTAGTGGATCACCAACCATTTCATCCACTGGGCCATCTACAAGGCATTCCTAGTGGATCACCAACCATTTCATCCACTGGCACATCTACAAGGCATTCCTAGTGGATCACCAACCTGTCGGTTTTCATCCACTGGTCCATCTACAAGGCATTCCTAGTGGATCACCAACCATTTCATCCACTGGGCCATCTACAAGGCATTCCTAGTGGATCACCAACCATTTCATCCACTGGCCCATTGGCGGCAGGTGCGCTTGATTCAGCTGCCCTGTTGGCGGCAGGTGCGCTTGATTGAGCAGCCCTGTTGGCGGCTGTTGCGCTTGATTCAGCTGCCCTGTTGACCAGAGGTCGTCCACAGAGCTGAGAGTCTCGCGTTAGATATCTGACCTCTAACCTCTCTCTCTCTCTCTGTAGGACCGTCTCCAGCAGTATTACTCAACCAGAGCAGCTTTAGCCCCAGAGGTCGTCCACAGAGCTCAGAGTCTCGCGTTAGATATCTGTATAGAGGTACAAGGATTCCTGCACAGCACAAACCCTGACATGCCTCTGGGAGAGATGTCACTGGGAGGGTCCCTGCTCGACGACCTACAGGTACCAGGCACTGAATCACACGTACTGAATCACACGTACTGAATCACACGCACTGAATCACACGTACTGAATCACATGTACTTAATCACACGTACTGAATCACACGTACTGAATCACACGTACTGAATCACACGCACTGAATCACACGTACTGAATCACACGTACTGAATCACACGTACTGAATCACACGCACTGAATCACACGTACTGAATCACACGCACTGAATCACACGTACTGAATCACACACACAATAATTGTTGAATGGACTAAGTAAGTCTTTCTGAATAAGAGTGTCTTTCTAAATGGCCGACATCTGGGTTGAACAATTCACTGAATTCACAACGAAATGTGCAATATCAATATTACAGGAGATCTGCAGTATCAATATTACAGGAGATCTGCAGTATCAATATTACAGGAGATCTACAGTATATTGCAGTATCAATATTACAGGAGATCTACAGTATATTACAGTATCAATATTACAGGAGATCTACAGTATATTACAGTATCAATATTACAGGAGATCTACAGTATATTACAGTATCAATATTACAGGAGATCTGCAGTATCAATATTACAGGAGATCTACAGTATATTACAGTATCAATATTACAGGAGATCTACAGTATCAATATTACAGGAGATCTACAGTATCAATATTACAGGAGATCTGCAGTATCAATATTACAGGAGATCTACAGTATATTACAGTATCAATATTACAGGAGATCTACAGTATATTACAGTATCAATATTACAGGAGATCTGCAGTATCAATATTACAGGAGATCTACAGTATATTACAGTATCAATATTACAGGAGATCTACAGTATATTACAGTATCAATATTACAGGAGATCTGCAGTATCAATATTACAGGAGATCTACAGTATCAATATTACAGGAGATCTACAGTATATTACAGTATCAATATTACAGGAGATCTACAGTATATTACAGTATCAATATTACAGGAGATCTGCAGTATCAATATTACAGGAGATCTACAGTATCAATATTACAGGAGATCTGCAGTATCAATATTACAGGAGATCTACAGTATATTACAGTATCAATATTACAGGAGATCTACAGTATATTACAGTATCAATATTACAGGAGATCTGCAGTATCAATATTACAGGAGATCTACAGTATCAATAATACAGGAGATCTGCAGTATCAATAATACAGGAGATCTACAGTATATTACAGTATCAATATTACAGGAGATCTACAGTATCAATATTACAGGAGATCTACAGTATCAATAATACAGGAGATCTGCAGTATCAATAATACAGGAGATCTACAGTATATTACAGTATCAATATTACAGGAGATCTACAGTATATTACAGTATCAATATTACAGGAGATCTACAGTATATTACAGTATCAATATTACAGGAGATCTACAGTATCAATATTACAGGAGATCTACAGTATCAATATTACAGGAGATCTACAGTATCAATATTACAGGAGATCTACAGTATCAATATTACAGGAGATCTACAGTATATCACAGTATCAATATTACAGGAGATCTACAGTATATTACAGTATCAATATTACAGGAGATCTGCAGTATCAATATTACAGGAGATCTACAGTATATTACAGTATCAATATTACAGGAGATCTACAGTATATTACAGTATCAATATTACAGGAGATCTACAGTATATCACAGTATCAATATTACAGGAGCTCTACAGTATATCACAGTATCAATATTACAGGAGATCTACAGTATATTACAGTATCAATATTACAGGAGATCTACAGTATCAATATTACAGGAGATCTGCAGTATCAATATTACAGGAGATCTACAGTATCAATATTACAGGAGATCTGCAGTATATTACAGTATCAATAATACAGGAGATCTACAGTATATTACAGTATCAATATTACAGGAGATCTGCAGTATCAATATTACAGGAGATCTACAGTATCAATATTACAGGAGATCTGCAGTATCAATAATACAGGAGATCTACAGTATATTACAGTATCAATATTACAGGAGATCTACAGTATATTACAGTATCAATATTACAGGAGATCTACAGTATATTACAGTATCAATATTACAGGAGATCTACAGTATCAATATTACAGGAGATCTACAGTATATTACAGTATCAATATTACAGGAGATCTACAGTATCAATATTACAGGAGATCTGCAGTATATTGCAGTATCAATATTACAGGAGATCTACAGTATCAATATTACAGGAGATCTGCAGTATATTACAGTATCAATATTACAGGAGATCTACAGTATCAATATTACAGGAGATCTGCAGTATCAATATTACAGGAGATCTACAGTATATTACAGTATCAATATTACAGGAGATCTACAGTATATTACAGTATCAATATTACAGGAGATCTGCAGTATCAATATTGCAGGAGATCTACAGTATCAATATTACAGGAGATCTGCAGTATCAATATTACAGGAGATCTACAGTATCAATAATACAGGAGATCTGCAGTATCAATATTACAGGAGATCTGCAGTATCAATAATACAGGAGATCTGCAGTATCAATATTACAGGAGATCTACAGTATCAATATTACAGGAGATCTGCAGTATCAATATTACAGGAGATCTGCAGTATCAATATTACAGGAGATCTGCAGTATCAATATTATGTTGTCTGTCTAGGTGGTGATGAAGCTAGTTGTTCTGGTGTGATGAAGCTAGTTGTTCTGGTGGTGATGAAGCTAGTTGCTCTGATGAAGCTCGTTGTTCTGGTGGTGATGAAGCTAGTTGCTCTGGTGGTGATGAAGCTAGTTGTTCTGGTGTGATGAAGCTAGTTGTTCTGGTGGTGATGAAGCTAGTTGTTCTGGTGTGATGAAGCTAGCTGCTCTGGTGGTGATGAAGCTCGTTGTTCTGGTGGTGATGAAGCTGGTCATGTGTCTGTCTAGGTGGTGATGAAGCTCGTTGTTCTGGTGCTGATGAAGCTGGTCATGTGTCTGTCTAGGTGGTGATGAAGCCCGTTGTTCTGGTGCTGATGAAGCTGGTCATGTGTCTGTCTAGGTGGTGAGAGCGGACCATGCGTGCCTGCTGGTTCCCCTCCAGCTAGAACCCAGTCTGTGGAGACTGATCCCTGGGGAGGAGACTCTCCTAACACACCCTCTACACTGGATGGTCCGACGGGTCAACCTGGAGTACTTCCCGAGAGGACGCAGCTACTGGGACCGGTACACCCTTTACATACTGTCTAGGGGTATTTAAACCTGTCCTGCCTGGTCATTATCCATACTGTCTAGGGGTATTTAAATCTGTCCTGCCTGGTCATTATCTATACTGTCTAGGGGTATTTAAACCTGTCCTGCCTGATCATTATCTATACTGTCTAGGGGTATTTAAACCTGTCCTGCCTGGTCATTATCTATACTGTCTAGGGGTATTTAAACCTGTCCTGCCTGGTCATTATCTATACTGTCTAGGGGTATTTAAACCTGTCCTGCCTGGTCATTATCTATACTGTCTAGGGGTATTTAAACCTGTCCTGCCTGGTCATTATCCATACTGTCTAGGGGTATTTAAACCTGTCCTGCCTGGTCATTATCCATACTGTCTAGGGGTATTTAAACCTGTCCTGCCTGGTCATTATCCATACTGTCTAGGGGTATTTAAACCTGTCCTGCCTGGTCATTATCTATACTGTCTAGGGGTATTTAAACCTGTCCTGCCTGGTCATTATCCATACTGTCTAGGGGTATTTAAACCTGTCCTGCCTGGTCATTATCCATACTGTCTAGGGGTATTTAAGCCTGTCCTGCCTGGTCATTATCTATACTGTCTAGGGGTATTTAAACCTGTCCTGCCTGATCATTATCTATACTGTCTAGGGGTATTTAAACCTGACCTGCCTGGTCATTATCCATACTGTCTAGGGGTATTTAAATCTGTCCTGCCTGATCATTATCCATACTGTCTAGGGGTATTTAAACCTGTTCTACCTGGTCATTATCTATACTGTCTAGGGGTATTTAAATCTGTCCTGCCTGATCATTATCTATACTGTCTAGGGGTATTTAAACCTGTCCTGCCTGGTCATTATCTATACTGTCTAGGGGTATTTAAATCTGTCCTGCCTGGTCATTATCTATACTGTCTAGGGGTATTTAAATCTGTTATGTTCTACCTGATCATTATCTATACTGTCTAGGGGTATTTAAACCTGTCCTGCCTGGTCATTATCCATACTGTCTAGGGGTATTTAAATCTGTCCTGCCTGATCATTATCTATACTGTCTAGGGGTATTTAAACCTGTCCTGCCTGGTCATTATCCATACTGTCTAGGGGTATTTAAATCTGTCCTGCCTGATCATTATCTATACTGTCTAGACCAGGGGTATTTAAATCTGTTATGTTCTACCTGATCATTATCCATACTGTCTAGGGGTATTTAAATCTGTCCTGCCTGGTCATTATCTATACTGTCTAGGGGTATTTAAATCTGTCCTGCCTGGTCATTATCTATACTGTCTAGGGGTATTTAAATCTGTCCTGCCTGGTCATTATCTATACTGTCTAGGGGTATTTAAACCTGTCCTGCCTGGTCATTATCTATACTGTCTAGGGGTATTTAAATCTGTTATGTTCTACCTGATCATTATCCATACTGTCTAGGGGTATTAAACCTGTCCTGCCTGGTCATTATCTATACTGTCTAGGGGTATTTAAACCTGTCCTGCCTGGTCATTATCCATACTGTCTAGGGGTATTTAAACCTGTCCTACCTGATCATTATCTATACTGTCTAGGGGTATTTAAACCTGTCCTGCCTGGTCATTATCCATACTGTCTAGAGGTATTTAAACCTGTCCTGCCTGATCATTATCCATACTGTCTAGGGGTATTTAAATCTGTCCTGCCTGGTCATTATCCATACTGTCTAGGGGTATTTAAACCTGTCCTGCCTGGTCATTATCTATACTGTCTAGGGGTATTTAAATCTGTCCTGCCTGGTCATTATCTATACTGTCTAGGGGTATTTAAATCTGTCCTGCCTGGTCATTATCTATACTGTCTAGGGGTATTTAAATCTGTTCTGTTATCTACCTGTCTAGACCAGGTCTCTGTCTCTCTAGACCTCGTGTCCTGATCATTATCCATACTGTCTAGACCAGGTCTCTGTCTCTCTAGACCTCGTGTCCTGATCATTATCCATACTGTCTCTGTCTCTCTAGACCTCGTGTCCTGATCATTATCCATACTGTCTAGACCAGGTCTCTGTCTCTCTAGACCTCGTGTCCTGATCATTATCCATACTGTCTAGACCAGGTCTCTGTCTCTCTAGACCTCGTGTCCTGATCATTATCCATACTGTCCAGACCAGGTCTCTGTCTCTCTAGACCTCGTGCCCTGATCATTATCCATACTGTCCAGACCAGGTCTCTGTCTCTCTAGACCTCGTGTCCTGATCATTATCCATACTGTCTAGACCAGGTCTCTGTCTCTCTAGACCTCGTGTCCTGGTCATTATCCATACTGTCTAGACCAGGTCTCTGTTTCTCTAGACCTCGTGTCCTGATCATTATCCATACTGTCTAGACCAGGTCTCTGTCTCTCTAGACCTCGTGTCCTGATCATTATCCATACTGTCCAGACCAGGTCTCTGTCTCTCTAGACCTCGTGTCCTGGTCATTATCCATACTGTCTAGACCAGGTCTCTGTCTCTCTAGACCTCGTGTCCTGGTCATTATCCATACTGTCTAGACCAGGTCTCTGTCTCTCTAGACCTCGTGTCCTGATCATTATCCATACTGTCCAGACCAGGTCTCTGTCTCTCTAGACCTCGTGTCCTGGTCATTATCCATACTGTCTAGACCAGGTCTCTGTCTCTCTAGACCTCGTGTCCTGATCATTATCCATACTGTCTAGACCAGGTCTCTGTCTCTCTAGACCTCGTGTCCTGATCATTATCCATACTGTCCAGACCAGGTCTCTGTCTCTCTAGACCTCGTGCCCTGATCATTATCCATACTGTCCAGACCAGGTCTCTGTCTCTCTAGACCTCGTGTCCTGATCATTATCCATACTGTCTAGACCAGGTCTCTGTCTCTCTAGACCTCGTGTCCTGATCATTATCCATACTGTCCAGACCAGGTCTCTGTCTCTCTAGACCTCGTGTCCTGATCATTATCCATACTGTCTAGACCAGGTCTCTGTCTCTCTAGACCTCGTGCCCTGATCATTATCCATACTGTCTAGACCAGGTCTCTGTCTCTCTAGACCTCGTGCCCTGATCATTATCCATACTGTCTAGACCAGGTCTCTGTCTCTCTAGACCTCGTGTCCTGGTCATTATCCATACTGTCCAGACCAGGTCTCTGTCTGTCTAGACCTCGTGTCCCTGGGAATGATGGGGGAAAAGCAGTGGAACTGGCTTGGAGGTCCAGATTTGAATTTTGAGGGATCTCTAGATTTCTGGCCCAGCTATTAATTGTGTGTGTTTGTCTCTCCTCTCCTAGGTTCCTAGTAGGAGGGCATCTGTCCTGCCGGGCGCTGGTGAGAATGCTCAGTAAGACTGTGATGGAAACCATGAACTGGCCGTCTCTCTCCTCCACTCTGGACTGTCTGGTCAGGCCTGTCCTCGGGGAGATGAACTGAAACTAGAGATACGGTAACACACACACACACTCACACACACGCACACACGCACACACACACACACACACACTCTCTCTCTCTCGTCAGCAGACGATCTTATCCAGAAAGACTAACAGTCAGCCAGAGATATCTCGGTGGGACAGCCCACTCATAGTCACATGTTTCCTCAGTAAACAAGTTGTCAGTAGCAATGTTCTCTCATTATTTTCAACACTGAACAAATTTCAGGTCTGCTGAGCGCAAACTTGACCACTTTGAAAAATTATGTGCAACTTCCGGTGCATTTACTGTAAACACTGAGGCTGTACCCACTAAGTTACAGGTTTACTGTAAACACTGAGGCTGTACCTGCTTTAAGTTACAGTTTTACTGTGAACACTGAGGCTGTACCTGCTAAGTTACAGTTTTACTGTGAACACTGAGGCTGGAGCTGCTTTAAGTTAGTTTTACTGTGAACACTGAGGCTGTAGCTGCTTTAAGTTACAGTTTTACTGTGAACACTGAGGCTGGAGCTGCTTTAAGTTAGTTTTACTGTGAACACTGAGGCTGTAGCTGCTTTAAGTTACAGTTTTACTGTGAACACTGAGGCTGTACCCACTTTCAGTTACAGTTTTACTGTGAACACTGGGGCTGGAGCTGCTTTAAGTTAGTTTTACTGTGAACACTGAGGCTGTAGCTGCTTTAAGTTACAGTTTTACTGTGAACACTGAGGCTGTACCCACTTTCAGTTACAGTTTTACTGTGAACACTGAGGCTGTACCTGCTTTAAGTTACAGTTTTACTGTGAACACTGAGGCTGGACCCACTTTCAGTTACAGTTTTACTGTGAACACTGAGGCTGTACCTGCTAAGTTACAGTTTTACTGTGAACACTGAGGCTGTACCTGCTTTAAGTTACAGTTTTACTGTGAACACTGAGGCTGGACCCACTTTCAGTTACAGTTTTACTGTGAACACTGAGGCTGTACCCACTAAGTTACAGTTTTACTGTGAACACTGAGGCTGTACCTGCTTTAAGTTACAGGTTTACTGTGAACACTGAGGCTGTACCTGCTTTAAGTTACAGGTTTACTGTGAACACTGAGGCTGGACCCACTTTCAGTTACAGTTTTACTGTGAACACTGAGGCTGCACCTGCTTTAAGTTACAGGTTTACTGTGAACACTGAGGCTGTACCCACTAAGTTACAGTTTTACTGTGAACACTGAGGCTGTACCTGCTAAGTTACAGTTTTACTGTGAACACTGAGGCTGTACCTGCTTTAAGTTACAGTTTTACTGTGAACACTGAGGCTGGACCCACTTTCAGTTACAGTTTTACTGTGAACACTGAGGCTGTACCCACTAAGTTACAGTTTTACTGTGAACACTGAGGCTGTACCAGCTTAAAGTTACAGTTTTACTGTGAACACTGAGGCTGTACCTGCTAAGTTACAGTTTTACTGTGAACACTGAGGCTGTACCCACTTTCAGTTACATTTACATTTTACATTTAAGTCATTTGGCAGACGCTGTGAACACTGAGGCTGTACCTGCTTTAAGTTACAGTTTTACTGTGAACACTGAGGCTGTACCTGCTAAGTTACAGTTTTACTGTGAACACTGAGGCTGTACCCACTTTCAGTTACATTTACATTTTACATTTAAGTCATTTGGCAGACGCTGTGAACACTGAGGCTGTACCTGCTTTAAGTTACAGGTTTACTGTGAACACTGAGGCTGTACCTGCTTTAAGTTACAGTTTTACTGTGAACACTGAGGCTGTACCTGCTTTAAGTTACAGTTTTACTGTGAACACTGAGGCTGTACCTGCTTTAAGTTACAGGTTTACTGTGAACACTGAGGCTGTACCTGCTTTAAGTTAGTTTTACTGTGAACACTGAGGTTGTACCTGCTTTAAGTTACAGTTTTACTGTGAACACTGAGGCTGTACCTGCTTTAAGTTACAGTTTTACTGTGAACACTGAGGCTGTACCTGCTTTAAGTTACAGGTTTACTGTGAACACTGAGGCTGTACCTGCTTTAAGTTACAGTTTTACTGTGAACACTGAGGCTGTTCCTGCTTTAAGTTACAGTTTTACTGGACAAGTAGGCTACTGTGGCTATTTGATCATAATCTAGGCCTACCAGAGTAGCCTACCATCAAAAACAACATGCATCCCATAATATTTTAACACGGAAATAGCTGTTACATCATTCAGCCTACAGTAGCAGCCAATGTGCGGTGTTCAATGTCTACATTCCATGAGACTTATGAAGAAAAACATGCAGGGCTTCACATGAACCTGTTTATCCACTTGTCCTTCAGACAAGGAGGGGACTAAACTTTACCATAGGGTTAAAGGTCAGGGTTAATGTGTATCTCTGTCTCTCTCCAGACCTGAGGGTTAAAGGTCAGGGTTAATGTGTATCTCTGTCTCTCTCCAGACAGGGTTAATACATGACTGATATGTCACTGTGTTAGTTAGGGGTTAAAGGTCAGGGTTAATATATAACTGATATGTCACTGTTAGTTAGGGGTTAAAGGTCAGGGTTAATATATAACTGATATGTCACTGTGTTAGTTAGGGGTCAAAGGTCAGGGTTAATATATAACTGATATGTCACTGTTAGTTAGGGGTTAAAGGTCAGGGTTAATATATAACTGATATGTCACTGTGTTAGTTAGGGGTCAAAGGTCAGGGTTAATATATAACTGATATGTCGCTGTTAGTTAGGGGTTAAAGGTCAGGGTTAATACATGACTGATATGTCACTGTTAGTTAGGGGTTAAAGGTCAGGGTTAATATATAACTGATATGTCACCGTGTTAGTTAGGGGTTAAAGGTCAGGGTTAATACATGACTGATATGTCACTGTGTTAGTTAGGGTTAGGGGTTAAAGGTCAGGGTTAATATATAACTGATATGTCACTGTGTTAGTTAGGGGTTAAAGGTCAGGGTTAATATAACTGATATGTCACTGTGTTAGTTAGGGGTTAAAGGTCAGGGTTAATATATAACTGATATGTCACTGTGTTAGTTAGGGTCAGGGGTTAAAGGTCAGGGTTAATATAACTGATATGTCACTGTGTTAGTTAGGGGTTAAAGGTCAGGGTTAATATATAACTGATATGTCACTGTGTTAGGGGTTAAAGGTCAGGGTTAATTCATGACTGATAAGTCTCTCTCTGTCTCCAGACCAGAGCGAGGTGATACTCTCTTCATCTCCATAGTGCCGGTGCTGAGGGAGGCAGACGTGGTCCTGACTGCCCAGGTAGAGTTAACCCAGCCCTGGGATAGTGCCTGGCACCTCTCCCTCTACCCCTGGGAGACCCAGCGCCTGACCCAGCTTGACTCCGCCGACCAGGGGTCCGACGCGCCCTCCTCAAAACCCTCAAAGCCGTCTGTCAACACTGTCCCGCCCTGCGACCCCTCACCGCCGCACCGCTGGCCAACCTCATCCTCCACCTCAGCGACAAGGACGTGGATTGGTCGGAGGGTTGTCTGAGTGGGCGGTTCCAGCAGTGTGTGTGGGAGCTGATAGGCTATCTGGAGCAGGGGGTGTTACCTAGCTACTTCAAGCCCAGTGTTAATATGTTGAACGGAGTGACAGAGGAAGAGGTCGATGAGATGGGGTTTATGTTGTACTGCGCTGTCTCTGAACCAGACATTCTGCTGATATAGATATATACACCAGGTTAGAGTATATATATATATCAGAGAGGAAGAGGACATGTATTAGATATGAGACACCACCCTGACGTCTATAGATCATATAGATATATATATATATATATACTCTAACCTGGTGTATATATCAGAGAGGAAGAGGACATGTATTAGATATGAGACACCACCCTGACGTCTATAGATCAGTTGTGCCATATTACCGCTCCACTGAGACGTGGACGGGAGATTGTTGTTCAGGCAGTCGTGCATCTCCTTCACATACACCTGTGGGGGCTGACTGACTAAACAGAGATCCTTTATACATTGTGCATGAGTACTATGGTGTGGATGAGTTGTTGGGGCTCTGACTGAGCAGCACAGAGACTCTGATGACGTGATGATGATGGACTGTGCCTTAGGGGAAGTAGATGAGGGAAGGAAGAAATGAAAAAGAAGACTCGGGCTGCGTTCTACACAGACACCCCATTCTGATCCTTTTGGGGGCAGAATCAGGTTACCTGTGTTAAACGCAGCCTTAGTGACGGAGACGTGGCTTTCTCCTGCTGTGGACTATATATCTAGATCTAGTACAGCTCTGTCCAAAAGGCTGTTTCAGAATGGCCTGCGCCATTGAGGCTCCAACCCATAGGAATATATCTAGATCTAGTACAGCTCTGTCCAAAAGGCTGTTTCAGAATGGCCTGCGCCATTGAGGCTCCAACCCATAGGAATCCCCCACCCTAGTTGACTACTTTAAAATGGTGGAAGCTCTCAATGAGCGCTACCCATTCTAAAACTGCATTTTTTTGGGGGGGGGGGGGTCATTGAAAGGCCTGGATCATTCTCTATGGGCCGACTGGACGACACAAGATAACAGAGTTAGCACCAGTTACCACAGCCACAAAGTGATAATTATGTCTAAAATCCCTCCGCCAATTTCTCTTCTTAAAATCAGATTTTTAAACCTGTTTAATGACGTCATTATATGCACCTTCTACTGAATAAAGTGCTCACCTTTTCTTTTCATAATGTTGTGTGTGTTTTGCGTTTGCTGCGGTTGTTTTTAAGTTGAAGAGTGATTTAAATAAATGTTTTCTGCTGAACTACTGATGATAATATCCTCATTTACATGTTTAGGCGATATAATTCTGTAAAGTTAAATCCAACATTGTGGAAAAATGTTTTTAAGAAGAACACTTTTCATGTTGCATTTTATTTCAAGTTGTAATTGTAGTCCATCGGGTCATGATTGAACTACAAATCCAAGCTTGCATCAGTAAATAGCTGCTTTTTCCACAAATCAATCCCGTTATTGTATAGTAAATGATCTGTCCCCGCTGAGGACTGAATTCCCACAACTGTACCGGACACCGCAGGCGGTGATTCAGCTCTTTCACAAGTCTCCTCGAGTTGTCTCGGGACGGATTCATCACCCCGGTAAAGAAGGAACGGCTCCTCCCCGCTCACGACCGGCAGCTGTCACATGGCTAAATATGTCTAGAGTTGGACCCGCTGTCTGAAGACGTGATACACACTTCGTTTCCACCGGAGCTGCGAGTCCCCGGTAGAGTTCAGTTCATTACTCTACGGAGGCGAAAAGAGGAACCGGGCCATAAGTTGACCATGTGACTCGGTGTTACTTCCCGCAGACGGACCTGTTTCTCCCGGTTAATTTAACGCTCCTGTTGTGGGCAACTTTGTGTTTACGTGTTTTGTAGCTGCTTCAGGACAGCTGTTGTTGACGTAAAGCGACTACCGTTACGTCGGTAAGTTAACACCTCGCTCTGACGTTGAACTTTCCGTGTGAAATGTTTAGGATAATGTTATTTACCGACGTCCACCGATCTAAATGCATGAATGAGAAGTGAAAGTTAAACATGTTTGTTTCGCTTTTAAGTTGTACTTCGATTAGTTAAGTTTCAACAACACAACAGCAAGACTTTTTAATACCAGTTACCCGGTCAGTGAGTGACAGCTCTCCGGTGCCAAAACGGACTCCACCGGGAAAGTTAACAGGGACGCGAAGAAGGACTGACCAGTGACCAACATACACACTGGCTCTCTAGGATCAACACAAAGACACCTGGGATTGATTTTTATGACATCATGATTGGATCTCCTGATGTGCTGGCCTTCACCAGTGAAGGGGATTTGGGGGGTACCCGGACGCCCAGGTCCTGCCAGAGGAGTTCTCCCTCCCTCTCCTTCCCCTCTCACACCCTGGACCTCCCCTGCCCATTTCAACAGGGACTTCATACTGGTGGCTGAGTTCTCAGAACAGGTAGGACCTGGGAGGGGGTGGTGTGTGTGTGTGTGTGTGTGTGTGTGTGTGTGTGTGTGTGTGTGTGTGTGTGTGTGTGTTTTCAAATCATAGTTTATTTGGCACTTGCGTGGAATACAACAGGTGTAAAACCAATAGTGCAAAAAAGGTTTTGGGTGAATAAAAGAGGGGTTGGTGGGTGGTGGGACACAATGCAGCTAGATATGGTTAAAGTGACTATGCATATATGATGAACAGAGAGTAGCAGCAGCGTAAAAGAGGGGTTGGTGGGTGGTGGGACACGATGCAGATAGCCCGGTTAGCCAATGTGCAAGGGCACTGGTTGGTCGGCCCAATTGAGGTAGTATGTACATGAATGTATAGTTAAAGTGACTATGCATATATGATAAACAGAGAGTAGCATAGTGATGTGTGTATGTATTCTGGCCTCCTGTCCAGGTGGGTCCCCTACCGGTCCGGACCATCCCTGATGACCCCAGAGTGATCGGGTCCTTCGACCTGAACCATTTCTCTCTACGCATCATGTCTGTCGACTACCAAGCCGTAGCCCCTGGTCCTCAGCCACACCACCAGACAGCTTGTCCTTCCCTCCAGACCCTCCCCGTCTGGCCTTCTCGGAGGTAGGTAGCCTGGTGTTTAGAGAAGGGGCCCAGCAACCAGACGGTTTGCCGGTTCGAATCCCAGCTCCGACAGGGAAAAATCTGGTGTGGAGTGAGCCGGCAACCCTAGTGTTGTTGGCATCATCCTAGATGCCATCGGCTGCCATTGTGCCCTTGAGCAAGGCACCTAACCCCCTAACAACCAGACGGTTTGCCGGTTCGAATCCCAGTCTCAGTCCTCTGTCAGTCAGTGTGTTTCAGGGGTCGTGTTAGACTGGTCTCGGTCCTCTGTCAGTCAGTGTGTTTCAGGGGGTCGTGTTAGACTGGTCTCGGTCCTCTGTCAGTCAGTGTGTTTCAGGGGGTCGTGTTAGACTGGTCTCGGTCCTCTGTCAGTCAGTGTGTTTCAGGGGGTCGTGTTAGACTGGTCTCGGTCCTCTGTCAGTCAGTGTGTTTCAGGGGGTCGTGTTAGACTGGTCTCAGTCCTCTGTCAGTCAGTGTGTTTCAGGGGGTCGTGTTAGACTGGTCTCAGTCCTCTGTCAGTCAGTGTGTTTCAGGGGTCGTGTTAGACTGGTCTCGGTCCTCTGTCAGTCAGTGTGTTTCAGGGGGTCGTGTTAGACTGGTCTCGGTCCTCTGTCAGTCAGTGTGTTTCAGGGGGTCGTGTTAGACTGGTCTCGGTCCTCTTAGTCACTGGTCTCGGTCCTCTGTCAGTCAGTGTGTTTCAGGGGGTCGTGTTAGACTGGTCTCGGTCCTCTGTCAGTCAGTGTGTTTCAGGGGGTCGTGTTAGACTGGTCTCGGTCCTCTGTCAGTCAGTGTGTTTCAGGGGGTCGTGTTAGACTGGTCTCGGTCCTCTGTCAGTCAGTGTGTTTCAGGGGTCGTGTTAGACTGGTCTCGGTCCTCTGTCAGTCAGTGTGTTTCAGGGGGTCGTGTTAGACTGGTCTCGGTCCTCTGTCAGTCAGTGTGTTTCAGGGGGTCGTGTTAGACTGGTCTCAGTCCTCTGTCAGTCAGTGTGTTTCAGGGGGTCGTGTTAGACTGGTCTCGGTCCTCTGTCAGTCAGTGTGTTTCAGGGGGTCGTGTTAGACTGGTCTCGGTCCTCTGTCAGTCAGTGTGTTTCAGGGGGTCGTGTTAGACTGGTCTCGGTCCTCTGTCAGTCAGTGTGTTTCGTGTTAGACTGGTCTCGGTCCTCTGTCAGTCGTGTTAGACTGGTCTCGGTCCTCTGTCAGTCAGTGTGTTTCAGGGGGTCGTGTTAGACTGGTCTCGGTCCTGTCAGTCAGTGTGTTTCAGGGGTCAGACTGGTCTGTCCTCTGTCAGTCAGTGTGTTTCAGGGGTGTTAGACTGGTCTCGGTCCTCTGTCAGTCAGTGTGTTTCAGGGGTCGTGTTAGACTGGTCTCGGTCCTCTGTCAGTCAGTGTGTTTCAGGGGGTCGTGTTAGACTGGTCTCGGTCCTCTGTCAGTCAGTGTGTTTCAGGGGGTCGTGTTAGACTGGTCTCGGTCCTCTGTCAGTCAGTGTGTTTCAGGGGGTCGTGTTAGACTGGTCTCGGTCCTCTGTCAGTCAGTGTGTTTCAGGGGGTCGTGGTTAGACTGGTCTCGGTCCTCTGTCAGTCAGTGTGTTTCAGGGGTCGTGTTAGACTGGTCTCGGTCCTCTGTCAGTCAGTGTGTTTCAGGGGGTCGTGTTAGACTGGTCTCGGGTCCTCTGTCAGTCAGTGTGTTTCAGGGGGTCGTGTTAGACTGGTCTCGGTCCTCTGTCAGTCAGTGTGTTTCAGGGGGTCGTGTTAGACTGGTCTCGGTCCTCTGTCAGTCAGTGTGTTTCAGGGGTCGTGTTAGACTGGTCTCGGTCCTCTGTCAGTCAGTGTGTTTCAGTGTGTTTCAGGGGGTCGTGTTAGACTGGTCTCGGTCCTCTGTCAGTCAGTGTGTTTCAGGGGGTCGTGTTAGACTGGTCTCGGTCCTCTGTCAGTCAGTGTGTTTCAGGGGGTCGTGTTAGACTGGTCTCGGTCCTCTGTCAGTCAGTGTGTTTCAGGGGGGGTCGTGTTAGACTGGTCTCGGTCCTCTGTCAGTCAGTGTGTTTCAGGGGGTCGGGTTGGTTAGACTGGTCTCGGTCCTCTGTCAGTCAGTGTGTTTCAGGGGGTCGTGTTAGACTGGTCTCGGTCCTCTGTCAGTCAGTGTGTTTCAGGGGGTCGTGTTAGACTGGTCTCGGTCCTCTGTCAGTCAGTGTGTTTCAGGGGGTCGTGGTTAGGACTGGTCTCGGTCCTCTGTCAGTCAGTGTGTTTCAGGGGGTCGTGTTAGGACTGGTCTCGGTCCTCTGTCAGTCAGTGTGTTTCAGGGGGTCGTGTTAGACTGGTCTCGGTCCTCTGTCAGTCAGTGTGTTTTCAGGGGGTTTCAGGGGGTCGTGTTAGAGTCTCAGTCCTCTCAGTCAGTGGTCTAGACTGGTCCTCTGTCAGTCAGTGTGTTTCAGGGGTCGTGTTAGACTGGTCTCGGTCCTCTGTCAGTCAGTGTGTTTCAGGGGGTCGTGTTAGACTGGTCTCGGTCCTCTGTCAGTCAGTGTGTTTCAGGGGGTCGTGTTAGACTGGTCTCGGTCCTCTGTCAGTCAGTGTGTTTCAGGGGGTCGTGTTAGACTGGTCTCGGTCCTCTGTCAGTCAGTGTGTTTCAGGGGGTCGTGTTAGACTGGTCTCGGTCCTCTGTCAGTCAGTGTGTTTCAGGGGGTCGTGTTAGACTGGTCTCGGTCCTCTGTCAGTCAGTGTGTTTCAGGGGGTCGTGTTAGACTGGTCTCGGTCCTCTGTCAGTCAGTGTGTTTCAGGGGGTCGTGTTAGACTGGTCTCTGTCCTCTGTCAGTCAGTGTGTTTCAGGGGGTCGTGTTAGACTGGTCTCAGTCCTCTGTCAGTCAGTGTGTTTCAGGGGGTCGTGTTAGACTGGTCTCAGTCCTCTGTCAGTCAGTGTGTTTCAGGGGGTCGTGTTAGACTGGTCTCAGTCCTCTGTCAGTCAGTGTGTTTCAGGGGGTCGTGTTAGACTGGTCTCAGTCCTCTGTCAGTCAGTGTGTTTCTCCAGCCCTCTGGGGGTCGTCGGTTAGACTGGTCTCAGTCCTCTGTCAGTCAGTGTGTTTCAGGGGTCGTGTTAGACTGGTCTCGGTCCTCTGTCAGTCAGTGTGTTTCAGGGGGTCGTGTTAGACTGGTCTCGGGGTCCTCTGTCAGTCAGTGTGTTTCAGGGGGTCGTGTTAGACTGGTCTCGGTCCTCTGTCAGTCAGTGTGTTTCAGGGGGTCGTGTTAGACTGGTCTCGGTCCTCTGTCAGTCAGTGTGTTTCAGGGGGTCGTGTTAGACTGGTCTCTGTCCTCTGTCAGTCAGTGTGTTTCAGGGGTCGTGTTAGACTGGTCTCAGTCCTCTGTCAGTCAGTGTGTTTCAGGGGGTCGTGTTAGACTGGTCTCAGTCCTCTGTCAGTCAGTGTGTTTCAGGGGGTCGTGTTAGACTGGTCTCAGTCCTCTGTCAGTCAGTGTGTTTCAGGGGTCGTGTTAGACTGGTCTCGGTCCTCTGTCAGTCAGTGTGTTTCAGGGGTCGTGTTAGACTGGTCTCGGTCCTCTGTCAGTCAGTGTGTTTCAGGGGGTCGTGTTAGACTGGTCTCAGTCCTCTGTCAGTCAGTGTGTTTCAGGGGGTCGTGTTAGACTGGTCTCGGTCCTCTGTCAGTCAGTGTGTTTCAGGGGTCGTGTTAGACTGGTCTCAGTCCTCTGTCAGTCAGTGTGTTTCAGGGGTCGTGTTAGACTGGTCTCAGTCCTCTGTCAGTCAGTGTGTTTCAGGGGGTCGTGTTAGACTGGTCTCGGTCCTCTGTCAGTCAGTGTGTTTCAGGGGTCGTGTTAGACTGGTCTCGGTCCTCTGTCAGTCAGTGTGTTTCAGGGGTCGTGTTAGACTGGTCTCGGTCCTCTGTCAGTCAGTGTGTTTCAGGGGGTCGTGTTAGACTGGTCTCAGTCCTCTGTCAGTCAGTGTGTTTCAGGGGGTCGTGTTAGACTGGTCTCAGTCCTCTGTCAGTCAGTGTGTTTCAGGGGGTCGTGTTAGACTGGTCTCAGTCCTCTGTCAGTCAGTGTGTTTCAGGGGTCGTGTTAGACTGGTCTCGGTCCTCTGTCAGTCAGTGTGTTTCAGGGGGTCGTGTTAGACTGGTCTCAGTCCTCTGTCAGTCAGTGTGTTTCAGGGGTCGTGTTAGGGACTGGTCTCAGTCCTCTGTCAGTCAGTGTGTTTCAGGGGTCGTGTTAGACTGGTCTCAGTCCTCTGTCAGTCAGTGTGTTTCAGGGGGTCGTGTTAGACTGGTCTCGGTCCTCTGTCAGTCAGTGTGTTTCAGGGGGTCGTGTTAGACTGGTCTCGGTCCTCTGTCAGTCAGTGTGTTTCAGGGGTCGTGTTAGACTGGTCTCAGTCCTCTGTCAGTCAGTGTGTTTCAGGGGGTCGTGTTAGACTGGTCTCTGGGTCCTCTGTCAGTCAGTGTGTTTCAGGGGGTCGTCAGTTAGACTGGTCTCAGTCCTCTGTCAGTCAGTGTGTTTCAGGGGTCGTGTTAGACTGGTCTCGGTCCTCTGTCAGTCAGTGTGTTTCAGGGGGTCGTGTTAGACTGGTCTCGGTCCTCTGTCAGTCAGTGTGTTTCAGGGGTCGTGTGTTAGACTGGTCTCTGTCCTCTGTCAGTCAGTGTGTTTCAGGGGGTCGTGGTTCAGTCCTCTGACTGGTCTCAGTCCTCTGTCAGTCAGTGTGTTTCAGGGGGTCGTGTTAGACTGGTCTCAGTCCTCTGTCAGTCAGTGTGTTTCAGGGGGTCGTGTTAGACTGGTCTCAGTCCTCTGTCAGTCAGTGTGTTTCAGGGGGTCGTGTTAGACTGGTCTCAGTCCTCTGTCAGTCAGTGTGTTTCAGGGGGTCGTGTTAGACTGGTCTCAGCCCTCTGTCAGTCAGTGTGTTTCAGGGGGTCGTGTTAGACTGGTCTCAGTCCTCTGTCAGTCAGTGTGTTTCAGGGGGTCGTGTTAGACTGGTCTCAGTCCTCTGTCAGTCAGTGTGTTTCAGGGGGTCGTGTTAGACTGGTCTCGGTCCTCTGTCAGTCAGTGTGTTTCAGGGGTCGTGTTAGACTGGTCTCGGTCCTCTGTCAGTCAGTGTGTTTCAGGGGTCGTGTTAGACTGGTCTCAGTCCTCTGTCAGTCAGTGTGTTTCAGGGGGTCGTGTTAGACTGGTCTCGGTCCTCTGTCAGTCAGTGTGTTTCAGGGGGTCGTGTTAGACTGGTCTCGGTCCTCTGTCAGTCAGTGTGTTTCAGGGGGTCGTGTTAGACTGGTCTCAGTCCTCTGTCAGTCAGTGTGTTTCAGGGGGTCGTGTTAGACTGGTCTCGGTCCTCTGTCAGTCAGTGTGTTTCAGGGGGTCGTGTTAGACTGGTCTCGGTCCTCTGTCAGTCAGTGTGTTTCAGGGGGTCGTGTTAGACTGGTCTCAGTCCTCTGTCAGTCAGTGTGTTTCAGGGGGTCGTGTTAGACTGGTCTCGGTCCTCTGTCAGTCAGTGTGTTTCAGGGGGTCGTGTTAGACTGGTCTCGGTCCTCTGTCAGTCAGTGTGTTTCAGGGGGTCGTGTTAGACTGGTCTCGGTCCTCTGTCAGTCAGTGTGTTTCAGGGGGTCGTGTTAGACTGGTCTCAGTCCTCTGTCAGTCAGTGTGTTTCAGGGGGTCGTGTTAGACTGGTCTCAGTCCTCTGTCAGTCAGTGTGTTTCAGGGGGTCGTGTTAGACTGGTCTCGGTCCTCTGTCAGTCAGTGTGTTTTCAGGGGGTCGTGTTAGACCTCTGAGGAGATGGTTGTTTTCCCTCCAGGACTCCCGGGTGGTGCTGGGTGACTCTAAGGAGGGGCGTTTGCCTACGTTCACCACCTGACGCTCTATGACCTGGAGGCCCGGGGCCGTCCGCCCGTTCTGCATGGCCTACGTCTCTGCCGACGAGAGGAAGATCATGCTGCAGTTCCAGGAGCTGTCGCTCCGCTTCTCCCGCGCCTCCGAGTGCCTGAAGACGGTAACCGACGGGCCATGTTTCCCCGCGAGCTGCAGAGGAAGCTACATGACCTGGAGTACGAGGACAGAGACGCACACACACACACACACTGGAGTACGAGGACAGAGACGCACACACACACTCTGGAGTACGAGGACAGAGACGCACACACACACTCTGGAGTACGAGGACAGAGACGCACACACACACTCTGGAGTACGAGGACAGAGACGCACACACACACTCTGGAGTACGAGGACAGAGACGCACACACACACTCTGGAGTACGAGGACAGAGACGCACACACACACTCTGGA
>NW_027009059.1:0-20000 GCF_036934945.1 Oncorhynchus masou masou | reverse complement strand
ACTGACACACACCTTCAAGCACTGACACACACACCTTCAAGCACTGACACACACACACACACACACCTTCAAGCACCGACACAGAGTTTGTTTGTGTGAGCGTTTAAATCCTTCTCTCTGTTGACAGTGTTGTGTCTTTGGCTATGCCGGATTAAGTGATATGACATGCTATTCTATAAAATAATTTCTCCGTAATTAATAATATTACCTGATTAAGCTAATCATGTAAATGTAATTAACGAGAGAGTCGGGCACCACAAAATAATATTTATAGAGCTGTTATCTTCCGAATAAACTCTTAAAGACCTAGTAATATTTTACATCCATAGCAGTCAATAATAATCTTCACCTTAACTCATCTGATATCAATCTTCATCTTAATTTAATTTAATTATTTGATTAATTAATAATTCAGTCTCATCTGAATTTTATCTGCAAGAACCCTGGCTAACAATTTGAATCAGCAATACAAAATAGGGTTTAATCATTTATTAACTAAATACCTAACTAATCACACATACACATGATTAAATCTTAACTTGATTACAAATAACGTCATAAAGGAAAAACGGCCCCTTTGTTACACAAAGGAAAAGGGGCTGGGTTTGAGTGAAAGAGCGGGAAGACTGAGGAACAAAGGGCGAAGCTGTGCAATCGTAAATACATCTTATGCATTCTAAATTACCGCCCATTTGGAAAAGGAAAATGCAATAAATATTTACTCTGAGCTGCGCTTCAGTAGGTTGGTGGTAGATGGAAGGCCGTGTTGCCAAACCGAGTCCTTTGTCCTTTGAAGAATGTCTCTGGTGGTCAATTGGGTACGTTGTAGTAACGTTGTTATATGATAGACGGGATACTCTGTCTGTTCCTTCCTAACCTGCGTTTGCAGCTGTGGTTGCTAACTCAGCGGCTAGGAGGTATCACTTCTGTCGTGAATAAGAGTTCAAAAGTTCATACCATTCGCAACCAAAGCTCATGCTGATGTTGGCTTCGTTCTGTAGTTATTATCTGAACCATTCTGACATCTGACCAACCAAAGCTCATGCTGATGTTGGCTTCGTTCTGTAGTTATTATCTGAACCATTCTGAACAGGAAGTTATGTTGTCATCAAGGGCAGGAAGGGAGAGGAAGGTGTGTTTAAAAAGTTTTATAGTCCTTGTCCCTTCACAGGCTTTTTTTTTTTTGAAAACCCAAATGTCACATTTTAGAAGCTAAAATCACATTTCATCCCATCACAAATAATGTCATATTCAAACATTTAAATTGAACAACAATTCCATGTAAATTCGATAACTCTGATGTGTAGACTTTCCACTGTAGAGTTTATGACATCTTATCATTGATGAGAATGTCTCAGATGACAACCGAACTGACATCATATTCATTAAGTACCACCGCATATGTTCAATTGGTTCGGATTACCAGAATATAGTTCATTTCCCCCCACCTTCTGATGTTCCCAGAATCTCTGTGTTAACCAAAGGGTTTTTAAATGTAACATCAGTAGGGTAGAGAGAGGAAAAATGGGGGAAGAGGTATTTATGACTATCAGAAACCTATCCCAACGTCATGACAACAGGTACACACGATCCACAGAGTTTGTTTGTGTGAGCGTTTTTAAATCCTTCTCTCTGTTGACAGGTACACACGATCCATCCTTCAAGCAACGCTTCAAAGGATATCCAATGAGAGTGCGGAGATCAAGGAGGAGGCGGAGCTGCAGAAGACGGCCAACGAGCTTGCTAGCGTGGATCGTTCCATCCTGGACCACAGATCCCTCCTCCACCAGGTCACTTCCTATCCCAACAGGAAGTTAAAAGACCCTGGCTTTCTGCCCTACGACCCCTCCCTGATCCCAGAGACCCTCCCCTTGACTCCTGATCCCCCCTCCCCCTCATACACCCCCCAGCTGGTTTCCGGGGCGTCGCTAGGGGGCGGGGGCTGGTCAGCGAGGCGGTTCGACCGCCGTCTGAAGCCGTTGGAGGAGCTGAGCGACTGCTACTTCCTGTCTCTGACGCTAGAACAGCTGGGCAACGCAGAACGCCGTCTCCGTGGAGACCAGAGTGTTCTACACAACCGTCGCATCACACACAGGCTCTCCAGGACGCTTTCACACACACAGTTCCTTTTCCAGCTCTGGGACCAGGAGGAGGAGGAGGACCTGGAGGAGGAGGGGGTGGGGCTAGAGGGAGGAAGCGGTGTGATGTCACATCCTGTGGCGGGGGCGGGACCACCGAGCCTGGAGTTGTTCTTCTCCTGCGTGGAGGAGGTGTCAATCAAACTGGAGACAGGAAGTGGAGGGGCGGAGCCGACACTTGATCCTGAGGGAGAAGGAGTAACCGCGGAGACGAGACCAGGCAGCGTGAGCAGCGGAGACAGCATTGAGGTTCTGGGGACGGAGCGCTCATATAGAACACAGGGACTCACCCACGTGGAACTCAGAGGTACAGTGAATTCAGAAACTGTTCAGACCCCTTGACTTTTAACACGTTGTGTTACAGCCTTAATCTAAAATACAGTCTTATTCTATTATTCTATTCAATCATTTTTCCCCCTCAATCTACACACAATTCCCCATAATGACATCACAATACCCCATAATGACATCACAATACTCCATAATGACATCACAATACTCCATAATGACAGAGCAAAATCAGGTTTTTAGAAATGTTTGCAAATGCATAAATGTTGTTGTTTTTTTATTAAAAACTGATCACATTTACTTAAGTATTCAGACCCTTTACTCAGTACTTTATTGAAGCACCTTTGTCAGCGATTAAAGCCTCAAGTCTTCATGGGTATGACGCTACAAGCTTGACACACCTTTATTTGGGGAGTTTCTCCCATTCTTCTCTGCAGATCCTCTCAAGCTCTGTTAGGTTGGATGGGGAGCGTCGCTGCACAGCTATTTTCAGGTCTCCAGAGATGTTCGATCGGGTTCAAGTCCGGGCTCTGGCTGGGCCACTCAAGGACATTCAGAGACTTGGCCTGAAGCCACTCCTGCGTTGTCTTGGCTGTGTGCTTAGGGTCGTTGTCCTGTTGGAAGGTGAACCTTCACCCCAGTCTGAGATCCTGAGCAGGTTTTCATCATGGATCTCTCTGTACTTTGCTCCGTTCATCTTTGACTAGATCCTGACGAGTCTCCCAGTCCCAGCCACTGAAAAACATCCCCACAGCCTGATGCTGCCTCCACCGTGCTTCATCGTAAGGATGGTGCCTCCACCGTGCTTCACCGTAGGGATGCTGCCACCACCGTGCTTCACCATAGGGATGGTGCCTCCACCGTGCTTCACCGTAGGGATGCTGCCACCACTGTGCTTCACCGTAGGGATGGTGCCAGGTTTCCTCCAGGCCTGACTTTTGGCATTCAGGCCAAAGAGTTCAATCTTGGTTTCATCAGACCAGAGAATCTTGTTTCTCATGGTCTGAGAGTCTCCACAGAGGAATTCTGGAGCTCTGTCTGTGACCATCGGGTCTTGGTCACCTCCCTGACCAAGCCCCTTCTCCTGTTTGCTCAGTTTGGCCAGGTGGCCAGGTCTAGGAAGAGTCTTGGTGGTTCCAAACTTCTTCCATTTAAGAATGATGGAGGCCACTGTGTTCTTGGGGACCTTCAATGCTGCAGAAATGTTTTGGTACCCTTCCCCAGATCTGTGTCTCGACACATTCCTGTCTCTGAGCTCTACGGACAATTCCTTCGACTTCATAGCTTGGTTTTTGCTCTGACATGGACTGTCGACTGTGAGACCTTATACAGACAGGTGTGTGCCTTTATAAATCATGTCCAATCAATTGAATTTACCACAGGTGGACTCTAATCAAGTTGTAGAAACATCTTAATCGATGGATGATCAATGGAAACAGGATGCATCTGAGCTCAATTTCGAGTCTCATAGCAAAGGTTCTGAATATTTATGTAAATAATGTATATAAGGTAAGGTATTTATATTTATGTAAATAATGTATATAAGATATTTCTGTTTTTTTCTTTTGAATACATTGGCAAAAAATGTCAAACTGTTTTCGCTTTGTCTTTATGGGGTGTTGTGATGTCGTTACGGGGTGTTGCGATGTCGTTACGGGGTGTTGCGATGTCGTTACGGGGTGTTGCGATGTCGTTACGGGGTGTTGCGATGTCGTTACGGGGTGTTGCGATGTCGTTACGGGGTGTTGCGATGTCGTTACGGGGTGTTGCGATGTCGTTACTGGGGGTTGCGATGTCGTTGCTAGTTGTCTGGTGGGTCAGGGCTGTGTATTAGACTTCTCTCCCCTATAGAGTTGTCTGTTGGGTCAGGGGTCAGGGCTCTGTTAGACTCTCTCCTCTCCTCCTATAGAGTTGTCTGGTGGGTCAGGGGTCAGGGCTGTGTATTAGACTCTCTCCTCTCCTCCTATAGAGTTGTCTGGTGGGTCAGGGGTCAGGGCTGTGTATTAGACTCTCTCCTCTCCTCCTATAGAGTTGTCTGGTGGGTCAGGGGTCAGGGCTGTGTATTACACTCTCTCCTCTCCCCCTATAGAGTTGTCTGGTGGGTCAGGGCTGTGTTAGACTCTCCTCTCCTCCTATAGAGTTGTCTGGTGGGTCAGGTGTCAGGGCTGTGTATTACACTCTCTCCTCTCCCCCTATAGAGTTGTCTGGTGGGTCAGGGGTCAGGGCTGTGTATTAGACTCTCTCCTCTCCTCCTATAGAGTTGTCTGGTGGGTCAGGGGTCAGGGCTGTGTATTACACTCTCTCCTCTCCCCTATAGAGTTGTCTGGTGGGTCAGGGCTGTGTATTACACTCTCTCCTCTCCCTCTATAGAGTTGTCTGGTGGGTCAGGGGTCAGGGCTGTGTATTACACTCTCTCCTCTCCTCCTATAGAGTTGTCTGGTGGGTCAGGGCTGTGTATTACACTCTCTCCTCTCCCCCTATAGAGTTGTCTGGTGGGTCAGGGCTGTGTTACACTCTCCTCTCCCCCTATAGAGTTGTCTGGTGGGTCAGGGCTGTGTTAGACTCTCTCCTCTCCCCCTATAGAGTTGTCTGGTGGTTCAGGGGTCAGGGCTGTGTTAGACTCTCTCCTCTCCTCCTATAGAGTTGTCTGGTGGGTCAGGGGTCAGGGCTGTGTATTACACTCTCTCCTCTCCTCCTATAGAGTTGTCTGGTGGGCCAGGGCTGTGTTAGACTCTCTCCTCTCCCCCTATAGAGTTGTCTGGTGGGTCAGGGCTGTGTTAGACTCTCTCCTCCTATAGAGTTGTCTGGTGGGTCAGGGGTCAGGGCTGTGTTAGACTCTCTCCTCTCCTCCTATAGAGTTGTCTGGTGGGTCAGGGGTCAGGGCTGTGTTAGACTCTCTCCTCTTCCCCTATAGAGTTGTCTGGTGGGTCAGGGCTGTGTTAGACTCTCTCCTCTCCCCCTATAGAGTTGTCTGGTGGGTCAGGGCTGTGTTAGACTCTCTCCTCTCCCCCTATAGAGTTGTCTGGTGGTTCAGGGTCAGGGCTGTGTTAGACTCTCTCCTCTCCTCCTATAGAGTTGTCTGGTGGGTCAGGGGTCAGGGCTGTGTATTACACTCTCTCCTCTCCTCCTATAGAGTTGTCTGGTGGGCCAGGGCTGTGTTAGACTCTCTCCTCTCCCCCCTATAGAGTTGTCTGGTGGGTCAGGGCTGTGTTAGACTCTCCTCCTATAGAGTTGTCTGGTGGGTCAGGGGTCAGGGCTGTGTTAGACTCTCTCCTCTCCTCCTATAGAGTTGTCTGGTGGGTCAGGGGTCAGGGCTGTGTTAGACTCTCTCCTCTTCCCCTATAGAGTTGTCTGGTGGGTCAGGGCTGTGTTAGACTCTCTCCTCTCCCCCTATAGAGTTGTCTGGTGGGTCAGGGCTGTGTTAGACTCTCTCCTCTCCCCTATAGAGTTGTCTGGTGGGTCAGGGGTCAGGGCTGTGTTAGACTCTCTCCTCTCCCCCTATAGAGTTGTCTGGTGGGTCAGGGCTGTGTTAGACTCTCTCCTCTCCCTCTATAGAGTTGTCTGGTGGGTCAGGGCTGTGTTAGACTCTCTCCTCTCCCCTATAGAGTTGTCTGGTGGGTCAGGGCTGTGTTAGACTCTCTCCTCTCCCCTATAGAGTTGTCTGGTGGGTCAGGGGTCAGGGCTGTGTTAGACTCTCTCCTCTCCCCTATAGAGTTGTCTGGTGGGTCAGGGCTGTGTTAGACTCTCTCCTCTCCTCCTATAGAGTTGTCTGGTGGGTCAGGGCTGTGTTAGACTCTCTCCTCTCCTCCTATAGAGTTGTCTGGTGGGTCAGGGCTGTGTTAGACTCTCTCCTCTCCCCCTATAGAGTTGTCTGGTGGGTCAGGGCTGTGTTAGACTCTCTCCTCTCCCCCTATAGAGTTGTCTGTGGGTCAGGGGTCAGGGCTGTGTTAGACTCTCTCCTCTCCCCCTATAGAGTTGTCTGGTGGGTCAGGGCTGTGTTAGACTCTCTCCTCCCCCTATAGAGTTGTCTGGTGGGTCAGGGCTGTGTTAGACTCTCTCCTCTCCTCCTATAGAGTTGTCTGGTGGGTCAGGGCTGTGTTAGACTCTCTCCTCTCCCCCTATAGAGTTGTCTGGTGGGTCAGGGGTCAGGGCTGTGTATTACACTCTCTCCTCTCCCCTATAGAGTTGTCTGGTGGGTCAGGGGTCAGGGCTGTGTTAGACACTCTCCTCTCCCCCTATAGAGTTGTCTGGTGGGTCAGGGCTGTGTTAGACTCTCTCCTCTCCCCCTATAGAGTTGTCTGGTGGGTCAGGGGTCAGGGCTGTGTATTACACTCTCTCCTCTCCCCCTATAGAGTTGTCTGGTGGGTCAGGGGTCAGGGCTGTGTATTAGACTCTCTCCTCCTATAGAGTTGTCTGGTGGGTCAGGGGTCAGGGCTGTGTTAGACTCTCTCCTCTCCTCCTATAGAGTTGTCTGGTGGGTCAGGGGTCAGGGCTGTGTATTACACTCTCTCCTCTCCCCTATAGAGTTGTCTGGTGGGTCAGGGCTGTGTTAGACTCTCTCCTCTCCCCCTATAGAGTTGTCTGGTGGGTCAGGGCTGTGTTAGACTCTCTCCTCCCCCTATAGAGTTGTCTGGTGGGTTGGGTCAGGGCTGTGTTAGACTCTCTCCTCTCCCCCTATAGAGTTGTCTGGTGGGTCAGGGGTCAGGGCTGTGTTAGACTCTCTCCTCCCCCTATAGAGTTGTCTGGTGGGTCAGGGCTGGGACTCTCTCCTCTCCCCCTATAGAGTTGTCTGGTGGGTCAGGGGTCAGGGCTGTGTATTACTCTCTCCTCTCCCCCTATAGAGTTGTCTGGTGGGTTGGGTCAGGGTGAAGGCTGTGATGTGGTGCGGAGTAGTGCCCCTGCGGAGGTGTGGATGAGACGTGACGTGAGGTCCCTGGCACGGAGGGCGAACAGCGAGGACAGTATTGAGATCATCAGCACCTCAGACTCCATCTTCCCCGATGACCTCATCTTTAACGCCATCACAGAGGAGGAGCCTGAGGAGCATGGAAACATGGGTAGTGTAATCCAGGAAAGAGGAGGAGGAGGAGGCAGCAGGTGAGGACACGCCCATTCAGCAGCACAGCACCCTTGGTATTGTAGTTCACGAGGAGGAGCAAACTCGGCACCAAAGAATCCTGGGTAATATAGTCCAGACGGAGGGAAAGGTTGAGCTAGAGGACACTCCCACTCAGCTGCACCGCACCCTGGGTATTGAAGTCCGGAAATTGGAGGAGGAGGAGCCAGAGAGATGGGACACTCCGGCCCCCTTGTCTGAGCCCCAGAGAACTCTGGGTAAGACTGTCTGTTTGTCCTCTTCAATAATAATAATGACATATCTGTCAAGAGAATTTTCAATCCCAATGATAATAACTAACAATAAGCTTTGACCAATCCCGAGGTTTGTAAGACCCTGGGTTTAATAATAATTAGGCAAAGACTCAGTTTATGCAGAAGGTTCGTACAGTTTATCCACGAGTGCGCTCTGAAGTCCATAATACAAAGACATCCATTTTATAATGCACATACCTCCACACAAACAGTAGATGTCCTACACACATACATACACACGAACAGTAGGTGAATTGTATCCTTCCCCAGAGTTCTCACCACTGTTTATCACTACCCAGCGCTGTCAGTTCCATTCCCCGAGATTACAGGAACCTTGAGAAGGACTCCCTGTCCTATCATACCTTTCTCAGAGTTCTAGCCAGGTCGGGTCAAACACAGTTGAATTGTTCACGTTATTTTCCTCCACACACACACACACATTTCTCTCCCTCCCATGTCTCTACTGAACCTTATTGGACGTTTAGTAATCATTCATTATACTACATAAACTAATAGTCACTAATAGTTTCAGGGTGGACTACTTTAATCATTACCTTTTAAGCATATAATTCCCTTATCAATATCCCTAATAGTTTCAGGGTGGAATACTTTAATCATTACCTTTTAAGCATATAATTCCCTTATCAATATCCCTAATAGTTTCAGGGTGGGATACTTTAATCATGACCTTTTAAGCATATAATTCCCTTATCAATATCCCAGATGCTTTTTTCCCAAGGTGTCTTACAACGTATTATCTGTTTTCTCTCTTAGTAACTGATATAGTTTCAGGGTGGGGATATGCTTTTTAATCATTACCTTAGTAACTTTAAGCATATAATTCCCTTGTCAATATCCCAGATGCTTTTTTTCCCAAGGTGTCTGTTTTCTCTCTTAGTAACTGATATAGTTTCTGTCTCCAGTCCACCAGGTGTCAGTAGAGGGCTCCTCCCAGCAGTACGAGAGTCACCATGCCAACGGCGAGGTCAGAGGTCAGGCTGGGCGTGACAGCAGGCGGGTGGTGGTGCCTGACCTCCAGGTGAACTTTTCTATCCCCTTGAGGTTAGATGTTAGAGGTCGGGGGTCAGGGGGGCAGCGGTTGCTAGGCGACACCCCTTACAGGCTGAGTGTAGACGAGGCGTCGGACTGTATGAGCAACATCAGCACCTCTCCATCTTCCTCTCTGCCCCCCACACATCTCCATGGCAACCACAGTGCTATTAATCCGCGACGACATCAGCGCCAGAGGAGGAAGGCGGGTCCTGGAGCCCTCAGGTTCCTGCGGCAGAATTCCTTCTCCCAGAATGCCGTGTTCTGCCTGCTAAGTGGACGGCCGCTGGTGGTGATTGGTGGAGAGGAGGGTTCCGTGAGGAGGACGGTCGCTGCCCTCTCGCTCTACCTGCCTTCACCTGGGCGCTATGGAGATGCTGTGCAGCCTTACCTGGCCACGCCTCTTCAGCTGACAGACCTGCTCACCTGGAGACTCATCGGAATCCACAGGTAAAAACAGAGCATCAAAACCCTGATGTATCATGGGTAAATTGTGACTGATGAGCTACAAATGATATTGAGTAGTGATTTATCAGGCCTTTGTAGTCTGTTGTAATGTTGAACGTCCCCATTACTCCTATCCAAGTTCTAGATCAGATAGATCAGGTATTTCCAAACTGGGGTACGCGCAATGCCGTCGGGAGTACGCCAAATAAAAATGTGATTCACATTTTTAAAAAAACAATCAGTTTCTATTTTGCAACGGGACTATACATTTGGGCAAGTTTTTCTTTTTCTTGCCTGAGTAGCCTCGTTTCACCGCCAAAATTATACCATTTGGTGTTCAGTGACATAACAACACAATGTCAAATACAGGTATCCTAGTCAAATAATGAACATCCAATCACATTAACTGTTACTCTCTTGTGGGAATTCCACTAACGGTCCGTATGTAGCCAAACGTAACTGCTGCTCATGTTGGTATCTGTACTGATGGTGCAAAAAGCC
The DNA here is from genome assembly GCF_036934945.1 of Oncorhynchus masou masou. NCBI lineage: Eukaryota > Metazoa > Chordata > Actinopteri > Salmoniformes > Salmonidae > Oncorhynchus > Oncorhynchus masou. Next base: position 10,206 of record NW_027009059.1, on the reverse strand, counting down.
AGGAGACCTAGTGGAGTGGTAACGCTGGTGCTCCGACGCCACTGCAGCATCCACCGAGAGGCTCTCAAGGGAATGCCTGACAGCTTGAAAGACGTTTTGGACACCTCAGTGAAAATGGCTTTGTTAACCTCTCTGGGCTATATGGGACGGCCAAAAGCCAGAGAAAATGCAGAGCGTCAAATTCAACTAAATTACTTTAAAAATCAAACTTTAATGAAATCACATATGCAAGATAGCAAATTTAAGCTACACTTGTTGCCAATATGTCAGATTTCAAAAAGGCTTTTCGCGAAAAAAGCAAAAAACGCTATTATCTGAGGATAACACCTCCGTAAACAAAGAGAGAAAAGCATATTTCAACACTGCAGGCGCAACACAAAACGCAGAAATAAAAATATGATTCATGCCTTTGACGAGCTTCTTTTGTTGGCACTCCAATATGTCCCATAAACATCACAAATGGTCCTTTTGTTTGATTAATTCCATCCATATATATCCAAAATGTCCATTTATTTGGCGCGTTTGATCCAGAAAACTTTGCCAAAACATTTCAAACTACTTTTGTAATACAACTTTAGGTATTTTTAACGTAAATAATCATTAAAATTGAAGACTGGATTATCTGTGTTCAGGAGGACAACAAACTGAAGCATGCTTTCTGGTCACGCGCCTCGATCTAGCAGTACACTTGAAGTCACCCTTGTTCAAGATGGCCGTACTTCTTCATTGCACAAAGGAAAAACCTCAACCAATTTCTAAAGACTGTTGACATCCAGTGGAAGCGATAGGAACTGCAAGAAGGTCCCTTAGAAATCTGGATTCCCAATGAAACACCATTGAGAAAGAGTGACCTCTTGCCTGCTAAATATGTTCTGCTATAGTCACAGACATGATTCAAACAGTTTCAGAAACTTCAGAGTGTTTTCTATCCAAATCTACTAATAATATGCATATCTTATCTTCTGGGGATGAGTAGCAGGCAGTTGAATTTGGGCATGCATTTCATTTAATCCGGACGTGAAAATACTGCCCCCTGTCACCAAGAAGTTAAAGCAAGGCCCCTGAACTCGTTCTAGAACACAAGTCGAAGTTCTAGAACACCATATAAATCACTTTCTGCACTATGCAATGATACAGGCAGCAACCATGTATCGCTTTCACAACATACAGAGAAGTGCGTTGGTTATCAAGGGGCAAACTATTGACACATTTTTTTTAAATTGAGAGACGAGCTTATTTTTTTATTTACTGACCATAATTTTCACTTGTCTGACCGCTTGCATGATGACCAGTTTCTCGTCGCAGGCTTACTATGATGGCAAATAATAACATTTGAGAGTGCGCTGACCCTGGCGATAGAGGGGGTACAGCTGGAGGTTGAATGTTTGAAGGGGTACGGGACTAGGGGTACAGCTGGAGGTTGAATGTTTGAAGGGGTACAGGACTAGAGGGGGTACAGCTGGAGGTTGAATGATTGAAGGGGTACGGGACTAGAGGGGGTACAGCTGGAGGTTGAATGTTTGAAGGGGTACGGGACTAGGGGGGGTACAGCTGGAGGTTGAATGTTTAAAGCGGTACAGGACTAGAGGGGGTACAGCTGGAGGTTGAATGTTTGAAGGGGTACTGAACTAGGTGGTACAGCTGGAGGTTGAATGTTTGAAGAGGGTACGGGACTATAAAAAGTTTGGGAACCGTTGTTCTAGAACACAAGTCGAAATTCTAGAACACCATATAAATCACTACTTCCATCTTTCTCCCCAGGACGTCTCCTACAGCTCCCAGCATGCTTCACTCTCTGGCTCGTTACGGACGGTACCTGGCTGTGCTGGACCTGGACCAGCGTACACTGAGAAGCCCCGCCTACCACGGACACCTCATTGGCCGGCTGGCCAACCCCCACACTCTGATAGGCTAGTGAAATTATTAGTCTTTTTTTTTTTGTTGGCAACAAGCTGTGTCAACCATAAACCAAAACAGCTGTCATGCTCGCAAACAAATTATAGTTTTCAAAAACATATTATAATAGATTGATTTTAATAAATGTTTGTTGCATTTAACTGCTGAAAATGCTGTTCTGGAGGTCATTTCCTTAATAGGTGATTTCAGAGGTCAACATGTGGGAGCTGTCTCTCCCAGGGATCTTAAATTCCCACTACTATTGACCTGTTGGAGGGGCGTTCCAGTGGACGTCTCTCCCAGGGATCTTAAATTCCCACTACTATTGGCCAGTTGGAGGGGGCGTTCCAGTGGATGTCTCTCCCAGGGATCTTAAATTCCCACTACTATTGGCCAGTTGGAGGGCGTTCCAGTGGACGTCTCTCCCAGGGATCTTAAATTCCCACTACTATTGGCCAGTTGGAGGGCGTTCCAGTGGACGTCTCTCCCAGGGATCTTAAATTCCCACTACTATTGACCTGTTGGAGGGGCGTTCCAGTGGATGTCTCTCCCAGGGATCTTAAATTCCCACTACTATTGGCCAGTTGGAGGGCGTTCCAGTGGACGTCTCTCCCAGGGATCTTAAATTCCCACTACTATTGACCTGTTGGAGGGCGTTCCATTGGATGTCTCTCCCAGGGATCTTAAATTCCCACTACTATTGGCAAGTTGGAGGGCGTTCCAGTGGACGTCTCTCCCAGGGATCTTAAATTCCCACTACTATTGACCTGTTGGAGGGGCGTTCCAGTGGATGTCTCTCCCAGGGAGCTTAAATTCCCACTACTATTGGCCAGTTGGAGGGCGTTCCAGTGGATGTCTCTCCCAGGGATCTTAAATTCCCACTACTATTGGCCAGTTGGAGGGCTGCCCAGTGGACGTCTCTCCCAGGGATCTTAAATTCCCACTACTATTGGCAAGTTGGAGGGGCGTTCCAGTGGACGTCTCTCCCAGGGATCTTAAATTCCCACTACTATTGGCCAGTTGGAGGGGCGTTCCAGTGGACGTCTCTCCCAGGGATCTTAAATTCCCACTACTATTGACCTGTTGGAGGGGCGTTCCAGTGGACGTCTCTCCCAGGGATCTTAAATTCCCACTACTATTGGCAAGTTGGAGGGCGTTCCAGTGGACGTCTCTCCCAGGGATCTTAAATTCCCACTACTATTGACCTGTTGGAGGCGTTCCAGTGGAGCGTCTCTCCCAGGGATCTTAAATTCCCACTACTATTGGCCAGTTGGAGGGGCGTTCCAGTGGATGTCTCTCCCAGGGATCTTAAATTCCCACTACTATTGGCCAGTTGGAGGGGCGTTCCATTGGATGTCTCTCCCAGGGATCTTAAATTCCCACTACTATTGACCTGTTGGAGGGCGTTCCAGTGGATGTCTCTCCCAGGGATCTTAAATTCCCACTACTATTGGCAAGTTGGAGGGCGTTCCAGTGGACGTCTCTCCCAGGGATCTTAAATTCCCACTACTATTGGCCAGTTGGAGGGGCGTTCCAGTGGATGTCTCTCCCAGGGATCTTAAATTCCCACTACTATTGGCAAGTTGGAGGGGCGTTCCAGTGGACGTCTCTCCCAGGGATCTTAAATTCCCACTACTATTGACCAGTTGGAGGGCGTTCCATTGGATGTCTCTCCCAGGGATCTTAAATTCCCACTACTATTGACCAGTTGGAGGGGCATTCCAGTGGATGTCTCTCCCAGGGATCTTAAATTCCCACTACTATTGATCTGTTGGAGGGCGTTCCAGTGGACGTCTCTCCCAGGGATCTTAAATTCCCACTACTATTGACCAGTTGGAGGGGCGTTCCAGTGGATGTCTCTCCCAGGGATCTTAAATTCCCACTACTATTGACCAGTTGGAGGACGTTCCATTGATGTCTCTCCCAGGGATCTTAAATTCCCACTACTATTGACCTGTTGGAGGGGCGTTCCAGTGGATGTCTCTCCCAGGGATCTTAAATTCCCACTACTATTGGCCAGTTGGAGGGCGTTCCAGTGGATGTCTCTCCCAGGGATCTTAAATTCCCACTACTATTGGCCAGTTGGAGGGGCGTTCCAGTGGACGTCTCTCCCAGGGATCTTAAATTCCCACTACTATTGGCCAGTTGGAGGGGCGTTCCAGTGGACGTCTCTCCCAGGGATCTTAAATTCCACTACTATTGACCTGTTGGAGGGGCGTTCCAGTGGACGTCTCTCCCAGGGATCTTAAATTCCCACTACTATTGGCAAGTTGGAGGGCGTTCCAGTGGACGTCTCTCCCAGGGATCTTAAATTCCCACTACTATTGACCTGTTGGAGGGGCGTTCCAGTGGACGTCTCTCCCAGGGATCTTAAATTCCCACTACTATTGGCCAGTTGGAGGGGCGTTCCAGTGGATGTCTCTCCCAGGGATCTTAAATTCCCACTACTATTGGCCAGTTGGAGGGGCGTTCCATTGGATGTCTCTCCCAGGGATCTTAAATTCCCACTACTATTGACCTGTTGGGGGGCGTTCCAGTGGATGTCTCTCCCAGGGATCTTAAATTCCCACTACTATTGGCAAGTTGGAGGGCGTTCCAGTGGACGTCTCTCCCAGGGATCTTAAATTCCCACTACTATTGGCCAGTTGGAGGGGCGTTCCAGTGGATGTCTCTCCCAGGGATCTTAAATTCCCACTACTATTGGCAAGTTGGAGGGGCGTTCCAGTGGACGTCTCTCCCAGGGATCTTAAATTCCCACTACTATTGACCAGTTGGAGGGCGCCCATTGGATGTCTCTCCCAGGGATCTTAAATTCCCACTACTATTGACCAGTTGGAGGGGCATTCCAGTGGATGTCTCTCCCAGGGATCTTAAATTCCCACTACTATTGATCTGTTGGAGGGCGTTCCAGTGGACGTCTCTCCCAGGGATCTTAAATTCCCACTACTATTGACCAGTTGGAGGGGCGTTCCAGTGGATGTCTCTCCCAGGGATCTTAAATTCCCACTACTATTGACCAGTTGGAGGGCGTTCCAGTGGATGTCTCTCCCAGGGATCTTAAATTCCCACTACTATTGATCTGTTGGAGGGGCGTTCCAGTGGACGTCTCTCCCAGGGATCTTAAATTCCCACTACTATTGACCAGTTGGAGGGCGTTCCAGTGGATGTCTCTCCCAGGGATCTTAAATTCCCACTACTATTGACCAGTTGGAGGGCGTTCCAGTGGATGTCTCTCCCAGGGATCTTAAATTCCCACTACTATTGACCAGTTGGAGGGCGTTCCAGTGGACGTCTCTCCCAGGGATCTTAAATTCCCACTACTATTGGCCAGTTGGAGGGGCGTTCCAGTGGACGTCTCTCCCAGGGATCTTAAATTCCCACTACTATTGGCCAGTTGGAGGGCCCAGTGGATGTCTCTCCCAGGGATCTTAAATTCCCACTACTATTGGCCAGTTGGAGGGGCGTTCCAGTGGACGTCTCTCCCAGGGATCTTAAATTCCCACTACTATTGGCCAGTTGGAGGGCGCCCAGTGGACGTCTCTCCCAGGGATCTTAAATTCCCACTACTATTGACCTGTTGGAGGGGCGTTCCAGTGGATGTCTCTCCCAGGGATCTTAAATTCCCACTACTATTGGCCAGTTGGAGGGCGTTCCAGTGGACGTCTCTCCCAGGGATCTTAAATTCCCACTACTATTGGCCAGTTGGAGGGGCGTTCCATTGGACGTCTCTCCCAGGGATCTTAAATTCCCACTACTATTGACCAGTTGGAGGGCGTTCCAGTGGACGTCTCTCCCAGGGATCTTAAATTCCCACTACTATTGGCAAGTTGGAGGGGCTGTTCCAGTGGATGTCTCTCCCAGGGATCTTAAATTCCCACTACTATTGGCAAGTTGGAGGGGCGTTCCAGTGGACGTCTCTCCCAGGGATCTTAAATTCCCACTACTATTGGCCAGTTGGAGGGCGTTCCAGTGGATGTCTCTCCCAGGGATCTTAAATTCCCACTACTATTGACCAGTTGGAGGGGCGTTCCAGTGGATGTCTCTCCCAGGGATCTTAAATTCCCACTACTATTGACCAGTTGGAGGGGCGTTCCAGTGGACGTCTCTCCCAGGGATCTTAAATTCCCACTACTATTGACCAGTTGGAGGGCGTTCCAGTGGACGTCTCTCCCAGGGATCTTAAATTCCCACTACTATTGACCAGTTGGAGGGGCGTTCCAGTGGATGTCTCTCCCAGGGATCTTAAATTCCCACTACTATTGACCAGTTGGAGGGGCGTTCCATTGGATGTCTCTCCCAGGGATCTTAAATTCCCACTACTATTGACCAGTTGGAGGGGCGTTCCAGTGGACGTCTCTCCCAGGGATCTTAAATTCCCACTACTATTGGCCAGTTGGAGGGCGTTCCAGTGGACGTCTCTCCCAGGGATCTTAAATTCCCACTACTATTGACCTGTTGGAGGGGCGTTCCAGTGGATGTCTCTCCCAGGGATCTTAAATTCCCACTACTATTGACCAGTTGGAGGGGCGTTCCAGTGGACGTCTCTCCCAGGGATCTTAAATTCCCACTACTATTGGCCAGTTGGAGGGGCGTTCCAGTGGACGTCTCTCCCAGGGATCTTAAATTCCCACTACTATTGACCAGTTGGAGGGCGTTCCAGTGGACGTCTCTCCCAGTCCAATGGGGTCTTAAATTCCTACTTCCACTTGGTTATGAACACAGCATTCCTGTCTTATTTCTTGACCTGCATCTTCAACTACACTATTTGAATGTCTATCATAGTGTAAAATGTGTTGAATGTTTGTTTGTGTTTCTTATGTCCAGGTCGTGGCAGCACCTACCTTCTCCATGTGGAGAGCTGCCTCGCTGAGCTGACCGCAAAGGCCTTCCTGCTCTCCTGTTCTCCTGACCTTCAACTCTAACATCGGGTCGAGCTCAGAGTTCACCTGGGGGTCAATCAGCACCCATCTGCCACAGCCACTCGGACCTCCAACTTCCCAGCCTCCCAGGGAGGACGATGACTTCACGCTGACTCAGCGTCGCAGGGACTTCCTGTGTGGGCGGGGTTTCAGCGGGGAGGATGACCTCCGGGTGATGCACTTCCTGTCTGACCTCATCAAACAGCACCACGCAGGAAGTGGTCCTCCGGCCCTCCGCTTCTCCTACAGTGCCATCCCTTTACATAGAAACACCACAACATAGATATACAGCCCTGTCCCTTTACATAGAAACACCACAACATAGATACAGCCCTGTCACTTTACATAGAAACACCACAACATAGATATACAGCCCTGTCCCTTTACATAGAAACACCACAACATAGATATACAGCCCTGTCCCTTTACATAGAAACATCACAACATAGATATACAGCCCTGTCCCTTTACATAGAAACACCACAACATAGATATACAGCCCTGTCCCTTTACATAGAAACACCACAACATAGATATACAGCCCTGTCCCTTTACATAGAAACACCACAACATAGATATACAGCCCTGTCCCTTTACATAGAAACACCACAACATAGATATACAGCCCTGTCCCTTTACATAGAAACACCACAACATAGATATACAGCCCTGTCCCTTTACATAGAAACACCACAACATAGATATACAGCCCTGTCCCTTTACATAGAAACACCACAACATAGATACAGCCCTGTCACTTTACATAGAAACACCACAACATAGATATACAGCCCTGTCCCTTTACATAGATATACCACAACATAGATACAGCCCTGTCACTTTACATAGAAACACCACAACATAGATATACAGCCCTGTCCCTTTACATAGATATACCACAACATAGATATACAGCCCTGTCCCTTTACATAGAAATACCACAACATAGATATACAGCCCTGTCCCTTTACATAGAAATGCCACAACATAGATATACAGCCCTGTCCCTTTACATAGAAATGCCACAACATAGATATACAGCCCTGTCCCTTTACATAGAAACACCACAACATAGATATACAGCCCTGTCCCTTTACATAGAAACACCACAACATAGATACAGCCCTGTCACTTTACATAGAAACACCACAACATAGATATACAACCCTGTCCCTTTACATAGATATACCACAAAATAGATACAGCCCTGTCACTATACATAGAAACACCACAACATAGATATACAGCCCTGTCCCTTTACATAGATATACCACAACATAGATATACAGCCCTGTCCCTTTACATAGAAATACCACAACATAGATATACAGCCCTGTCCCTTTACATAGATATACAGCCCTGTCCCTTTACATAGAAATGCCACAACATAGATATACAGCCCTGTCCCTTTACATAGAAATGCCACAACATAGATATACAGCCCTGTCCCTTTACATAGAAATGCCACAACATAGATATACAGCCCTGTCCCTTTACATAGAAACACCACAACATAGATATACAGCCCTGTCCCTTTACATAGATATACAGCCCTGTCCCATTGCATAACTAAAGCATTTCTTCCATACTGTATCCTGTCTACACTGTGAAAGGAGAGATCAAGAGTGCATCTCTAATGCCACCCTGTTCCCTATATAGTGCACTACCCTGTTCCCTATATAGTGCACTACCCTGTTCCCTATATAGTGCACTACCCTGTTCCCTATATAGTGCACTACCCTGTTCCCTATATAGTGCACCACCCTGTTCCCTATATAGTGCACTACCCTGTTCCCTATATAGTACACTACTTACTAGTAGTGTACTATGTAGGGAATAGTGAGCTGTTTGGGAAGGAACCCCCCTCCACCGATCACCTTCACAAACTGTTATGAAATGTTCATTGGTGTGTGTGTAGTGCAGTGTACTTTTGTGTGCGTGTAAAAAATCAGAAAATTAATTTATTAAAGATTGATATTAGCCATGTTTCAACTTGGTGCTAACATGTGTCCTGCCCTTGGGTTTAAAGGTAGGGTTGGCCGAACCCTGCGTCGAGACTAGGGTTGGCCGAACGCTGCGTCGAGACTAGGGTTGGCCGAACGCTGCAAGGCCGAGACTAGGGTTGGCCGAACGCTGCGCGAGACTAGGGTTGGCCGAACGCTGCGCCGAGACTAGGGTTGGCCGAACCCTGCGTCGAGACTAGGTTGCCGAACGCAGCGTCGAGACGAGGGTTGGCCGAACGCTGCGTCGAGACGAGGGTTGGCCGAACGCTGCGCCGAGACGAGGTTGGCCGAACGCTGCGTCGAGACGAGGGTTGGCCGAACGCTGCGTCGAGACCAGGGTTGGCCGAACGCGCTGCCGAGACCAGGGTTGGCCGAACGCTGCGTCGAGACCTGGGTTGGCCGAACGCTGCGTCGAGACCTGGGTTGGCCGAACGCTGCGTCGAGACCAGGGTTGGCCGAACGCTGCGTCGAGACCAGGGCTGGCCGAACGCTGCGTCCCGAGACCAGGGTTGGCCGAACGCTGCGTCGAGACCAGGGGTTGGCCGAACGCTGCGCCGAGACCAGGGTTGGCCGAACCCTGCGTCGAGACTAGGGTTGGCCGAACGCAGCGTCGAGACGCAGGGTTGGCCGAACGCTGCGTCGAGACGAGGGTTGGCCGAACGCTGCGCCGAGACCAGGGTTGGCCGAACGCTGCGTCGAGACGAGGGTTGGCCGAACGCTGCGTCGAGACTAGGGTTGGCCGAACGCTGCGTCGAGACTAGGGTTGGCCGAACGCTGCGAGACTAGGGGTTGACGGGGAACGCTGCGTCGAGACTAGCCTGCGTCGAGACTCAGGGTTGGCCGAACGCTGCGTCGAGACGAGGTTGGCCGAACCCTGCGTCGAGACTAGGGTTGGCCGAACGCAGCGTCGAGACGGGTTGGCCCGAACGCTGCGTCGAGACGAGGGTTGGCCCGAACGCTGCGTCGAGACGAGGGTTGGCCGAACGCTGCGCCGAGACCTGGGTTGGCCGAACGCTGCGTCGAGACCTGGGTTGGCCGAACGCTGCGTCGAGACCTGGGTTGGCGAACGCCGCGTCGAGACCTGGGTTGCCGAACGCCGCGTCGAGACCTGGGTTGGCCGAACGCGCGTCGAGACCAGGGGGTTGGCCGAACGACGCGTCGAGACCAGGGTTGGCCGAACGCCGCGTCGAGACCAGGGTTGGCCAACGCCGCGTCGAGACCAGGGTTGGCCGAACGCCGCGCCGAGGACGAGGGTTGGCCGAACGCCGCGTCGAGACCTGGGTTGGCCGACGCCGCGTCGAGACCTGGGTTGGCCGAACGCCGCGGTCGAGACCTGGGTTGGCCGAACGCCGCGTCGAGACCTGGGTTGGCCGAACGCCGCGTCGAGA
>NW_027009058.1:0-57459 GCF_036934945.1 Oncorhynchus masou masou | reverse complement strand
TTCCAAGCAAACCGAATCGTGTTGGCCAGCCCAATCCCAGGGACCGACCGTGTTGATGTATTTTGCACCATCTCCGCAAGGAGAATGGCGCTCGTTCTCTTCTCTTCCAAAACAAGGAAAAAAAGAAAAACCGAAGTGACTGAGCCTATCTGGTGCAACAAACACAGAGACAGGAACAATCACCCACAAGAGACCTAAAGAATATGGCTGCCTAAATATAGTTCCCAATCAGAGACAACGATAAACACCTGCCTCTGATTGAGAACCACTCTAGGCTACCATAGACTTACCTAGAGTACTACTCTAACCACAATCCCATACCTACAAACAACCCCAGACAAAACAAACCACATAAATCCCCATGTCACACCCTGGCCTCACCAAAATACTAACGAAAACACAGAATTCTAAGGCCAGGGCGTGACAATATCAATCAACAAAGAGGTAAGAATATTTTGAAGGCTCGCTGTATTGAGTGCAGATGACTAAACCGCTCACCTTTGTGTATGTGTCTGCAGGTATGAAGACGAGGAGGCATACAAAGGGATGTCAATAGGTGTTGGTATGTTATTATGCAGATCACATTTACCATATACCTCTCTTACCCCTTCAATGAATATCCCATAGTCCTCTACATTATGGACATGGCATGTGTATTATCAAACCATTAACCATTATCAAAACCGTGTTTCTTTTTCATTCCCATTTACCACAGAAAACAAGGTATGAATACTGTAGTGTGCATGTTTTGTTAATCATCTGTATAATTATTCTTCTTCGGGATTCACAGACATCCCCCTCCCTACACCTCTGATGAATATAACAGGAAACCTGTTTGATCACCGTGCTCTGCAAAATCATTGTGGCTATGGATATGGAGAACATCAACACGTTAACATCAACACGCCATTGGACTTGGGGCTCTGCTGGGAGTTTACCTCATATTTAGATGGTTTATTCTGCTTTGCCACTAAAATCATAATAAACACTGAGAACTAAAATACTGTGTTATTGTTGTTATTGTTATGCATATTGTTATTAGTATTATATTAGTATTAATAATAGTAATAGCGGAGGGGGGGGTAGTTCAAAATGAACCCCAAAAGGTTCTTTGAGGAAGGACACTCTAGGAACCTTTGCTTTTTAGAGTGCATTGGAGTAATTGTTATTTAATTCTATTAAGCTACTTATTTTTGTATTTTCATATAATGTGGCCCAAATCAACTACAATTTTCAAATAATTTCCTATAAATTGAGTACTATTTCAAAATACTTTTTTCAAATACTATTTTCAAATACCTGGGTTAAATACATGGGATTGTAGTTGAGTATTTTCAAAGACTTTTCAAGTGTATTTCTAAATACATTCCAAAAGAAATCGAAATACTAACTTCCAAATGTCTTTGAAAGTAATTGAAATACCCTAAATAGTATTTGAACCCAGGTCTGCCTAATAGCCTCAAAAAAAGCAGTCCCCTTCAACATATCATGCCCAGTCTCCATCTCTGTCTCCATTTCCATAGTACCATGCTGAGTTCCTGAGCCCTGGTAGTACCTCCTCCATCCTTCACACATGAATACTATCGTCCTGCTATCGCCGTAGCCTACTAGTGTATTCCTGAGCCCCAGATAGCTAGGCAACGCTAGGCCATTGATTTCTCCAGGACCAATTAGCCTTAGCGTCAAAGATCTCACTCAGAAGGTTCAGGACAGTGGGGGATTCACTCTCTTTAATCACACATCAATGCTAGCCCCGGAGCGACACACACACGTTCACACACACACGCACACACACGCACACACATCAATGCTATCCCCGGAGCAATCCTCGATCTCTCTCTTCTGTTTATCCTCGGCAACCCGAAGCCAAGTTGCTATCGATTGGGCAGCGCTAGCGGGGATAGTACTATCACTGGCCACTGCTCCTCGCGGCTGCTGCTCCTCGCGGCTGTGTGTGTGTGTGTGTGTGTGTGTGTGTGTGTGTGTGTGTGTGTGTGTGTGTGTGTGTGTGTGTGTGTGTGTGTGTGTTTATGTGTGTGCGTCTGTGGCTTAGAGACAGTTGGACAGAAACCCTGAGTGATGATTTCCTCATAAACTGTCATTGATTTTATGACAGTGTGATCATGGCCACGGTGGTGACGGTAATGCCATCTCTGTAGATCGCTGTCCCAGTGGCACCGTATTCATGCACTATGCACTGGTTAAAGGCAGTGCACTAGGTAGGCGAATAGGGTTGCATTAGGGACGCAGCATAGATCTCCTTCCCTGTTAGAGAAGACTGGAGGAATTATCCTCTCACCCGTTACCACTGACCTCTCTGAAGGCCTGTGGTGTGTGTGTGATCGGATTATAACGCAATACCTCTAAGCAGATCTCCAGTTGCTAGCCATTAACTCATGCAGGTTAGTGAAATGGTTTGCGTGTTTTCACATTGATTCAGTATTTTAGGAATCATTAAATGGTTGATGGCTTACATCAGTGGGTGACCAATGACTACATTTGAGCCTGTGGTCTTGCTGTGGTCTGGCCGTTCATAACCACAGTTTCAAAGGCGCTTCTATTTAACCTCTTTTATCTCTACCAATCATACCGCTTTCGCCCCTCTCCCCATCTCTCTCTCCTCATTGTAAAATGTTCTTACATGTTAGTGAGCCGTTTTAGAGTGTGTCGGATGGCAGTCTTTGAGCAGTATTACTTGTACTGTAATACTGTAATTCTCTTCTAGCCTTTGATTACCTCTGATTGGCACTATCCCACACCTAAAAGCAAGAGAATTGAGGAATAGGTAGACTGCAGTGTTTTAATCCCATAATCCATTGGAGAGGAGCTCAGGGATGAATACTGTTTGATTACCTCATCACTAGGCCTAGTCCAGAGGGTCTGGCCACTCAGATCAGAGAGATAGAGTTTCTCTGTAGGTTCTGCAGGGCATTCAGACCCCTCAACCTTTTTACACATTTTGTTAGGTTACAGCCTTCTTCTAAAATAGTTTTTTTTCAATCTACACCCAATACCACATAATAACAAAACAAAAACAGTTTTTTCTTTTGTTGCTGCTAATTTATAAAAAATAAAATGGAAATATCACAATTACGTAAGTATTCAGACGCTGTACTCGGTACTTTGTTGAAGCACCTTTGGCAGCGATTACAGACTCGAGTCTCCTTGGGTATGATGCTACAAGCTTGGCACACCTGTATTTGGGAAGTTTCTCCAATTCTTCTCTGTAGATCCTCTCAAGCTCTGTCAGGTTGAATGGGGAGTGTCACTGCACAGCTATTTTCAGGTCTCTCCAGAGATGTTAGATCGGGTTCAAGTCCGGGCTCTGGCTGGGCCACTCAAGGACATTCAGAGACTTGTCCCGAAGCCACATCTGCATTGTCTTGGCTGTGTGCTTAGGGTCGTTGTCCTGTTGGAAGGTGAACCTTCTCCCCAGTCTGAGGTCCTGAGATCAGGTTTTCTTCAAGGATCTCTCTGTACTTTGCTCCGTTCATCTTTCCCTCGATCCTGACTAGTCTCCCAGTCCCTGCCATTGAAAAACATCCCCACAGCATAATGTTGCCACCACCATGCTTCACCGTAGGGATGGTGGCAGTTTTAATCCAGACATGATGATTAGCAGTTAGGCCAAAGAGTTGAATCTTGGTTTCATCAGACCAGAGAATCTTGTTTCTCATGGTCTGAGAGTCTTTAGGTGCCTTTTTGGCAAACTCCAAGCAGGCTGCATGTGACTTTCACTGAGGAGTGGCTTCCGTCTGGCCACTCTACCAAAAAGGCTTAATTGGTGGAGTGCTGCAGAGATGTTTGTCCTTCTGGAAGGATCTCCCTTCTCCACAGAGAAACTCTAGAACTATATCAGAGTGACCATCGGGTTCTTGGGGACCTTCAACGCTGCAGAAATGGTTTGGTACCCTTACCCAGATCTGTGCCTCGACACAATCCTGTCTCGGAGCTCTACGGACAATTCCTTCGACCTCATGACTTGGTTTTTGCTCTGACATATACTGTCAACCTTGGGACCTTATATAGACAGGAGGTTTGTGCCTTTCCAAATCATGTCCAATGAATTGAATTGACCACACATAGACTCCAATCAAGTTGTAGAAACATCTCAAGGATGATCAATGGAAACAGGATGCACCTGAGCTCAATTTCGAGTCTCATAGCAAAGGGTCTGAATATTTCTGTAAATATTTTTTTTTTAAATACATTTGCAAACATTTCTATAAACTTGTTTTCTATTTGTCATTATGGGGTATTGTGTGTAGATTGATGAAGAAATACCTTAATTGAATCAATTTTAGAATAAGGCTGTAATGTAACAAAATGTGGAAAAAGTCAAGGGGTCTGAATACTTACCGAACACACTGTACATGCTGTTTGTGTGCCTGCATGAGTGTCTGAAAAGTAAAGCAAGGCGATGGGAAGGGAAAGGGGATATCTAGTAAGTTGCACAACTGAATGCAAAATGTGTCTTCCGCACTTAACCCAACCCTTGTGAATCAGAAAGGTGCGGGGGGCTGCCATAATCAACGTCCATGTCATCGGCGCCCGTGGAGCAGTTGTTGATGGTTAACTGCCTTTCTCAAGGGCTGAACAGCAGATTCTTCTACTTTTCCGGCTCGTGGATTCGAAGCAGTGGACTTTCGGATACTGGCCCAATGGCTCTTAACCAAAAGGCTACCTGCCGCCCCATGGGTGTGTGTGTCTGAGTGTGTCAGAGTAGCCCGTCCTCAGTTGAGGCAGTGTGTGTGTTATTTTAGAAGGCTGGGATGCAGCAGGTGTCTCTGTAACTTGGCTGAGCCACCATAGATCTGGCAGGGTCGGAATGGGCCGGAACGTGTGTGCGTGTGCTCTCTGGCAGGGTATGTGTGGTTCTGAGGTTGGCCAAGGCGGAACGTGGGAAGGAAGCGGGACAAAGAGGTCCAGAAACCCAAGAGAGAGGGGGGGGCAGAGAGCGAGAGCGGAGAGGGGGAAGAGAGAGAGAGAGCGATAGCGTGAGAGAGAGAGCTATAGAGGGAGAGAGAGAGCGATAGAGGGAGGGAGAGAGAGAGCGATAGAGAGAGAGAGAGCGATAGAGAGAGAGAGAGAGAGAGGGGGAGAGAGAGAGAGAGAGTGAGAGATAGAGGGAGAGAGAGAGAGAGATAGAGGGAGAGAGAGAGAGAGAGAGCGATAGAGGGAGGGAGAGAGAGAGAGCGATAGAGAGAGAGAGAGCGATAGAGAGAGAGAGAGAGAGAGAGAGAGAGAGAGAGAGATAGAGGGAGAGAGAGAGAGCAATAGAGGGAGAGAGAGCGATAGAGGGAGAGAGAGAGCGATAGAGGGAGGGAGAGAGAGCGATAGAGGGAGAGAAAGCCTAGGAGACACAGATGGTCCAGTGAAGGGCTAGGACTTCCTGAGGTCGCGAGCTGCCTCTCAACTTCCTGGGGGCGTCATCTCTGCCAAGCCAATAAGAACCTTCCTCTCACCTTCTGACACCTTGTCGTTCTGGAAACACAGCTCATTCATCACCTAGTGTCACTGCATCCTGGTCATGACAAACAACTTTGTTGCATAATAACAACCTTGTCAGAATAGTAAGGACGACACAATTCACAAGTTTCCAAACAAAACTCTTTCCCTAACACTTTCTCAGTCTTGATCCTTCTCTCTGTTTCTCTCTCTCAATCTCGATGTCTCTATATCTAATGCTCCTTCACTACTGACGTATTTGGAAGGTTGTTCTGGTAGAAATCCCCTAGAGATAAGACAAGAGATATACATTAAAGCTAACCCCATCCTTCTGTAACATAGACCTGAAGATTATTTCTGGTGCAGTCTTACATAAGACTCGATGCCAAGCAGGCACCTGATTCTGAGATATAAATTGCAAACATACAGCTAACCCTGCCCTCGAAACTTTACATAACCCAGTCCTGAATAGAGACTGTGCTACATAAGACACTATGCCAAGCAGGCACCTGTGGACCTGTGAAATCATTGAGTGATTATTATTATTACATCATCTCCCCTGCATGATCTATGATCCTCTCCTTAATCCCCTCCCCTGTGTGTGTGTGTGTGTGTGTGTGTGTGTGTGTGTGTGTGTGTGTGTGTGTGTGTGTGTGTGTGTGTGTGTGTGTGTGTGTGTGTGTGTGTGTGTGTGTGTGTGTGTGTGTGTGTGTGTGTGTGTGTGTGTGTGTAAAACCATAATCTCCTACAACAGATGGCTCTTTCCCCTCCATGCCAGCCCTGCACAATCTGGTGGGCACTGGTGGGCACACATAAAATGCCCCCATACGTAACAGAGCCAGGGACGGAGGCCAATTCCCATTCCCATGCCCTGTGCCACTCTGTGCTGACCGGATTTTCCCAGAAAATCCAGAGGCAAAAACACACACACACACACACACCCCTAGTAGAGATGGATGACGCATGGTTGTCATGATTGTGTGTTGCGGTGGAAAGGCATGGCTAGGAAGCACGCATCTTTAGCTCCGCTGATTGCTTCTGTCCCCACGGGTTTGGCCAATTAGCACACATGCCCCAAATCGTACTTCCCTGATTCCTCTACAGACACGGAGAGAACGAAAGATTAAAAAAAAAAACATTGCTGCCTAAAAATGTGCAAGAATGTTCTTCAGAAGAAATAATAGCCTTGATGTACGCTAAACAAACAGAAACTTATGAATTTCGAGGAGAGTGGTGTTTACATTCTGCCTATGTCAGACAATGAAATGGAGGCATTTGATTGGTTTATTGGGACTTGTATTATTCTTGCATGTTTACTCATGGGGAATAACACTTGATGTCTTTTTCATTGGGAGTAGCTGCTGTTCCCCTGTGTTGAAAAGCCATTTGTTGTGTTGTATTGACACTACGCAGATTGTGTTGGTTCCCTGCGCCTCCTTGGGCCTAGCAGCTCAACGTGTCCACAGCTATGAGTTACAGATTAATCACACTGCTTTAACGTCTCACTATTCCCTGCTGAGACGGCGCTAAAGTTAAACAGAGAGAGAGGGGAGAAAGAGAGAGACAGCAGGGGGAAGAGGGAGGTAGGGAGCAAGAGAGAGAGAGAGAGAGAGGGGGGGATAGAGAGAGAGAGTGGGGGATAGAGAGAGAGACAGAGAGAGAGAGAGAGAGAGAGAGAGAGAGAGAGAGAGAGAGAGAGAGAGAGAGTTGTAGAGAAAGGGCTGGTGCTGTGTTAAGCATCTTTACACACTCCTCAGCTATAGCGCCATGAGGGAGCCTGGCACACTTCTGGTACCCACCTACAACTAGCTACCGTACTAACCTAGCAGTTCTTCTTCCTCACCACGTCCTCCTCTTTCTCCTCTTCCCTCTTATTCTCTTCTTCTGTTCCCCCCTTCTCCTCCACCCACCTCCTCTTCCATCTCTCAAGCTCATCACCTTCCTCCCCCTCACCTCTCCCTCCACCTCATCCTCTTCCTTCTCCACCACCTCACCTCCTCCTCCAGTTCATCTCTGAACTCTTCTTTCACTTCCTGACCTCTCCTTCACCTCACCTCCTCCTCCAGTTCACCCCCAAACTCTTCTTTCACTTCCTGACCTCTCCTTCCACCTCACTTCCTCCTCCAGTTCACCCCAAACTCTTCTTTCACTTCCTGACCTCTCCTTCCACCTCACTTCCTCCTCCAGTTCACCCCGAACTCTTCTTTCACTTCCTGACCTCTCCTTCCACCTCACCTCCTCCTCCAGTTCACCCCGAACTCTTCTTTCACTTCCGGACCTCTCCTTCCACCTCACCTCCTCCTCCAGTTCACCCCGAACTCTTCTTTCACTTCCTGACCTCTCCTTCCACCTCACTTCCTCCTCCAGTTCACCCCGAACTCTTCTTTCACTTTCTGACCTCTCCTTCCACCTCACTTCCTCCTCCAGTTCACCCCGAACTCTTCTTTCACTTCCTGACCTCTCCTTCCACCTCACTTCCTCCTCCAGTTCACCCCGAACTCTTCTTTCACTTCCTGACCTCTCCTTCCACCTCACCTCCTCCTCCAGTTCACCCCCGAACTCTTCTTTCACTTCCTGACCTCTCCTTCCACCTCACTTCCTCCTCCAGTTCACCCCAAACTCTTCTTTCACTTCCTGACCTCTCCTTCCACCTCACTTCCTCCTCCAGTTCACCCCGAACTCTTCTTTCACTTCCTGACCTCTCCTTCCACCTCACCTCCTCCTCCAGTTCACCCCGAACTCTTCTTTCACTTCCTGACCTCTCCTTCCACCTCACTTCCTCCTCCAGTTCACCCCCGGACTCTTCTTTCACTTCCTGACCTCTCCTTCCACCTCACTTCCTCCTCCAGTTCACCCCCGAACTCTTCTTTCACTTCCTGACCTCTCCTTCCACCTCACCTCCTCCTCCAGTTCACCCCAAACTCTTCTTTCACTTCCTGACCTCTCTTTCCACCTCACTTCCTCCTCCAGTTCACCCCCGGACTCTTCTTTCACTTCCTGACCTCTCCTTCCACCTCACCTCCTCCTCCAGTTCACCCCAAACTCTTCTTTCACTTCCTGACCTCTCTTTCCACCTCACTTCCTCCTCCAGTTCACCCCCGGACTCTTCTTTCACTTCCTGACCTCTCCTTCCACCTCACCTCCTCCTCCAGTTCACCCCAAACTCTTCTTTCACTTCCTGACCTCTCCTTCCACCTCACCTCCTCCTCCAGTTCACCCCAAACTCGTCTTTCACTTCCTGACCTCTCCTTCCACCTCACCTCCTCCTCCAGTTCACCCCCGGACTCTTCTTTCACTTCCTGACCTCTCCTTCCACCTCACCTCCTCCTCCAGTTCACCCCAAACTCTTCTTTCACTTCCTGACCTCTCCTTCCACCTCACCTCCTCCACCTCTCATCACGACTGAGCGGCACAACCCCCACCAGGCGACTGCTCCTTTCGTGCCCACACACAGGCACACACAACTACCGCCTGGCGCGGCGTAGGCATCAATCCGTCAGCGAGCGTGTCACACAAATTTCAGTCAACCCTGTCTGCCTGAATTACCTCTGGGCGCAGCAAGGGCTTGTACTGCTACAACCCCCACAGTCCCCCTGGTAGAGTGCTCACACACTACAGCACAGGGCCCCCTGCTAGTCATAAGCGGACGCACGCGATCACACTGTCACTCCAGCCTCTGTAGGGCATTTAGCGACTCCAGTCCTCACTCATCTCTCTTTTAGCGCCGCCCCAATAAAGAGACAAAAGAGGGATGGGATGCCTTCTGATGCTCAGGGGAGCGTGGACTAGAGAAGTATTGTGTGTGTGTGTGTGTGTGTGTGTGTGTGTGTGTGTGTGTGTGTGTGTGTGTGTGTGTGTGTGTGTGTGTGTGTGTGTGTGTGTGTGTGTGTGTGTGTGTGTGTGTGTGTGTGTGTGTGTGCGCTTGCGTGCGTGCGCGCATGTGTGTGTGTGTGCGCTTGCGTGCGTGCATGTGTGTGTTGTGTGTGTGTGTGTTCCCAGTAAGAGCCCGTTCCAGACAGTAGTGGAGGAGTATATACAGGCATCATCCAAAAGGATAACCTTAAGTTTGGCCCTAAGGAAGAAGTTATTTTTCAGAGGGATTCTAAAGAGCTTTGGTTAATACACAGAAAGTCTTGATTTTGAGACAACTTGGTCCAACCTTATATCCAGAACACCTATTTTTTTTTGTCACACAGCGTTATTACGGTGCCTACTGTATATAGCTGTAAAAGGCTGTCTAGTGTCCAGAGCTCTTAACACATAGGAGACGATGGCATAATGGTTTGGCTGTTGAATATTTTTTGAACAAAACAAAGGGGAAAAGGGACTTGAGAGAGAAATAAGGACACAAGAGAGAACACTGGATGATGATGGTTTGATGGGCTGTTCATTGACCTGAGGGTTATTTTAAGTCATGACAGTAATCATCGTCCTCCCAATGCACCATCTGGAATGCTGACAGCTGATTGGTCAGGTGACCCCACTCCGAGCCCCAGCGACCAAATGACTGACAAGGATACACCTGAGGGTGCCAGGAACCCAATATGGCTTCGTCTAACATGGCACCCTATTCCTTATATAGTGCACTACTTTCTTTCCAGAGCCAATTGGGTAGTAGTGCACTATATAGGGTATATGGTGCCGAATCTGTCTCTATAATGATTATTTTAAAGTCATCCATACCTCATAGGCCTATCTGCATTAAAGCTGGACCCCGTAACGGTGAAACGTCCGTTTGCGATACCAAGAAAGACGTTACTTCAAACAACGAACAATGTTTTCTTCCCTCGAACATCGTTGCACCAAGACTACGATTTCCTTTTCACCGCTTTGTGCTGGTGGCTCATTTCCTCAAAACAAGAACAAGAACAAATGTGCCTAGGGAGACCAGTGGCGCTGTTTCTCCTATCGACGATCTCAGCTTCAACCCAGGATAGGCCTATCTCATCTATGGGAAATAAAATAACATGCCCTGCAATCTCTGCTCTTAAATTCAATTGTTCCGGTAGTGTAGGGATTTGGGCGCCAGCCCTAAGTGAGGCTGTCTTCTTCGCGTGTGTTTGTGTGTGTGTGTGTGTGTGTGTGTGTGTGTGTGTGTGTGTGTGTGTGTGTGTGTGTGTGTGTGTGTGTGTGTGTGTGTGTGTGTGTGTGTGTGTGTGTGTGTGTGTGTGTGTGCGCGTGCGCGCGCGTGCGTTTTGCCTCCTGCCATAAGACAACCAGCACAAAGAGGAGGCGGCAGGCGGCACGCTCCAAACAGGATTTTCCACTCGTAAACAAAATGAGATTATTTTTTTGGGGGGGGCCATTGAGATTATTCCATTCCAGGCACTCACATTGTGTCTCAACGAAACCAGGACAATAAACACATTATATCTAAGAAACTGAAAATAGAGAATATGAATGGGTCCACTGATTCTTTTTCCTTCTTCTTTATTCCTATTATTATATTAGGCTTATATGATTTAATACACGGGCACGGCAGTAGCACTATCAGGTGACAACATACACCACAACACATGCTCCTACTGTAGCTTATATGATTTAATACACGGGCACGGCAGTAGCACTATCAGGTGACAACATACACCACAACACATGCTCCTACTGTAGCTTATATGATTTAATACACGGGCACGGCAGTAGCACTATCAGGTGACAACATACACCACAACACATGCTCCTACTGTAGCTTATATGATTTAATACACGGCACGGCAGTAGCACTATCAGGTGACAACATACACCACAACACATGCTCCTACTGTAGCTTATATGATTTAATACACGGGCACGGCAGTAGCACTATCAGGTGACAACATACACCACAACACATGCTCCTACTGTAGCTTATATGATTTAATACACGGGCACGGCAGTAGCACTATTAGGTGACAACATACACCACAACACATGCTCCTACTGTAGCTTATATGATTTAATACACGGGCACGGCAGTAGCACTATCAGGTGACAACATACACCACAACACATGCTCCTACTGTAGCTTATATGATTTAATACACGGGCACGGCAGTAGCACTATCAGGTGACAACATACACCACAACACATGCTCCTACTGTAGCTTATATGATTTAATACACGGGCACGGCAGTAGCACTATCAGGTGACAACATACACCACAACACATGCTCCTACTGTAGCTTATATGATTTAATACACGGCACGGCAGTAGCACTATCAGGTGACAACATACACCACAACACATGCTCCTACTGTAGCTTATATGATTTAATACACGGCACGGCAGTAGCACTATCAGGTGACAACATACACCACAACACATGCTCCTACTGTAGCTTATATGATTTAATACACGGGCACGGCAGTAGCACTATCAGGTGACAACATACACCACAACACATGCTCCTACTGTAGCTTATATGATTTAATACACGGGCACGGCAGTAGCACTATCAGGTGACAACATACACCACAACACATGCTCCTACTGTAGCTTATATGAATTAATACACGGGCACGGCAGTAGCACTATCAGGTGACAACATACACCACAACACATGCTCCTACTGTAGCTTATATGATTTAATACACGGGCATGGCAGTAGCACTATCAGGTGACAACATACACCACAACACATGCTCATACTGTAGCTTATATGATTTAATACACGGGCATGGCAGTAGCACTATCAGGTGACAACATACACAACAGCACATGCTCCTACTGTAGCTTATATGATTTAATACACGGGCATAGCAGTAGCACTATCAGGTGACAACATACACAACAACACATGCTCCTACTGTAGCTTATATGATTTAATACACGGGCATGGCAGTAGCACTATCAGGTGACAACATACACAACAACACATGCTCCTACTGTAGCTTATATGATTTAATACACGGGCATGGCAGTAGCACTATCAGGTGACAACATACACAACAACACATGCTCCTACTGTAGCTTATATTATTTAATACACGGGCATGGCAGTAGCACTATCAGGTGACAACATACACAACAACACATGCTCCTACTGTAGCTTATATGATTTAATACACGGGCATGGCAGTAGCACTATCAGGTGACAACATACACAACAACACATGCTCCTACTGTAGCTTATATGATTTAATACACGGGCATGGCAGTAGCACTATCAGGTGACAACATACACAACAACACATGCTCCTACTGTAGCTTATATGATTTAATACACGGGCATGGCAGTAGCACTATCAGGTGACAACATACACCACAACACATGCTCCTACTGTAGCTTATATGATTTAATACACGGGCATGGCAGTAGCACTATCAGGTGACAACATACACCACAACACATGCTCCTACTGTAGCTTATATGATTTAATACACGGGCATGGCAGTAGCACTATCAGGTGACAACATACACAACAACACATGCTCCTACTGTAGCTTATATGATTTAATACACGGGCATGGCAGTAGCACTATCAGGTGACAACATACACACCAGCACATGCTCCTACTGTAGCCGCATAAAACAAATAACACGAAAGAAGCTGGCTTCATTTTTCATGTCACTCCAGCCCAGCTCCAATTGGATGTTAATCTGCCCACTACTGATTAGTAATTGAACCCCCCAGCAGTTCTCTCATTTGTTCCACAACAGCAGAAGTCAACAGTGTGACAGAGAGAGAGAACCAGAGAACCAGGGTCGTATTCATTAGGAACCAAACAGAAGTGTTCTACCTGGACTTGTCTAATAAGAAACACTTGTGTTCCTTTTCCATTGCAAAGTGTTTTGGTACGTTTTTTAAAAAACAGTGTGCACTAATTAATATGACCCAGAGAACCAGAGAAACAGCCAGGTGACAGAGATGAATAGGGATTTACGGGTTGTTTACCACCCCCTGCTGGCTTGTGGAAGCACTGTGATTCTTGATACATTGATTGATTGGCTGGCTGGTCTCCCATAATATAATATATAATAATATGATATATGCCCATTTAGCAGACGCTTTTATCCAAGGCGTCTTACAGTCATGCGTGGATATGCGTTTTATGTCTACAATGTACACACTCTGGGTGTACAGATACCCAGAGGGTAAGAGCAGGACAAAGTTATTCAACACAGTCAATCTGTCATTCACTACAGTCAATCTGTCTTTCAGTTAGTCAATCTGTCTGGTCTGGAACAGCAGAGTGGATCTGACAAAGTGGCTCTGGGGTCAAAGGTTCAACAGCTAACTAGCAACAGAGGGGAAACCAGCCAGGACACCCGTGATATAAGTCCGTATTCGACATCCAACCATGTCTGAGAACATTGAGAGATGATGTGGAAAGCAGCCACTGGGGTAACAGTAAGCGCTGTTACCTTTAAGTAGAATTTCAGTGTTGCTTGGGCGTTGTGTAAGCATCTGTTGTTTTTGAGATTTTTGTTTTAAGCCTATCCCAACCTTAACTCTTATCTTAACCATTCAGATTTAATGCCTAACCTTAAGATGTTGAATGTAATGCCTAAACTTAACCTTAACACTTTTGCAACAACTTCGAAATTTGACGTTTGATAAACATGGATGAACGTTTAATTCTGACGTGAGACTGTAAGAGCTAATTGAGGAGACATTGCACTCAGAGTCATATTATACTGTAAAGACCAGGCTCTCCAACCCTGTTCCTGGAGAGCTACACTCCTGTAGGTTTTCGCTGCTAGAGAATGGTAGTTCTCCAGGAACAGGGTTTGAAGAGCCCAGGTACAGACATTTTAACCCATTCTCTGCAGAAAGATAATATTCATTATATAAGGTCATGGGTGGACTTCACATGAAAACCATATGTGGGATAGAAATGGAGGAGAGAGGAGAATAAAATGACTTTAGTACAGTGGTCCCAATGTGGGCCTGATGTGGTCCGTGAGCCGGGAGTTTGAGACCACTACTCATGCAAAACGTATACATACTTTAGTAACACTGATATCATGCATCAATACAGAGCTCAGCGCAAACAGAATAAATCTCTCATCCCTCACTTGCCCCCAACTTGCAGATGCAGTTTTTTATCAAGCTGTGATCTCCATAATAGTCCACTAGATGGCGACAACCAACTAGAAGAATGAACCTTACCGCCAGACCTCAAGCACAGGGAAGAGAAGTGGTATTTCATTTGTATATTTTATTTAACCTTTATTTAACTAGGGAAGTCAATTAAGAACAAATTCTTCTTTACAATGACGGCATACCCAGGCCAAACCGTCCCCTAACGCTGGGCCTATTGTGCGCCGCCCTACGGGACTCCCTATCAAGGCAGGTTGTGATACAGCCCGGATCAAACCCGGGTCTGTAGTGACACCTCTAGCACTGTGATGCAGTGCATTCGACCGCTGCGCCACTCAGGATCCATTGTATAAGAAAGAATAAATGCCAGGAGATGAGTGCATCATGACATCCATTGCTTCTTAATATTTACAAATAGCGGCCCTAAAAGCATCACATTCAAAACCAATTATAGATCTTGTTTCATGAGGCTTTCAACTCTAGTAGGTCTACAGTAAAATCAATTGTACAAACTAGGCTAATATGGTTGTTTGGAAGAATTACTGATAAATTCCATATGAGATGATGCAGCCACTTAGTAGAGCCCTCAATGGACGGTAAACTTAATCTCTTAATAACACAAATTCAACATCACAGCCATATTAGCCAGGGTTACACATCATGTGTCTATTGATTACACTTGCTACTCTGCTCTCCAGAGGAACAACTCAAACGGTAGCTAACAGTTCAAGCAATTGAAATCAGTATGAAGACACTGTAAAGACGAATCACAATGAGGTAGTGTGGTATTGCGTCCGGTGTGTGTGTATATATGTGTGTGTGTTTGTGTGTGTGCGCGTGCGTGCGTGCGTGTTTGCAAGCCTACGACGG
The DNA here is from genome assembly GCF_036934945.1 of Oncorhynchus masou masou. Taxonomy (NCBI): domain Eukaryota; kingdom Metazoa; phylum Chordata; class Actinopteri; order Salmoniformes; family Salmonidae; genus Oncorhynchus; species Oncorhynchus masou. The sequence goes on along the minus strand of NW_027009058.1, from coordinate 42,116 downwards.
TGAGTGTGTGCGCGTATGCATAATCTCTCCAGTCTGTTAGTACCACCAGAAGGCAAGCCCAGGGCAGTTCCTCCTGCGTGGGCTGCACGCCTGGTGCTCAGTACCTAGAGCCTGGTGGCTGACAGTGAGATAGCTCTACTGCCTGAGGTAAGCAGGATACACCAAAGGGCCAGTTTCATAATGACTCCCACTCAGGGAAAATAGAGTATCTCTCTCTCCTACCCTGTCCTTTTCTCCCTTCCTCCCCCTCGCACACCTGTCATCTCTTTCTCTATCTCTCATTTTCTGAGTGCCATTTTCTCTCTCTTCCTTTACTCCCTCTGTACCCCAACCTCTCTCTCTCTCTCTCTCTCTCTTTGCCACCCTCTTTCTCTCATTCTTCTAGGGATCTCCCCCGTGGATGTCTCTCGGTAGCTTCGAGGCCTGTGGCAGCGTTGCAGCATGTCTGGGGAATTGCCAGTCTAAGCCGATCGATCAGTCTAAGTATCTCTCTATCAGTGAAGGTGGAGGAAGTGGTGGTGGAGAGCAACGCCTGCTGCAGCTCAGGTCATCCAATCGCACAAGGTCGGGAACTTCCAAAATCCATTCGAATGATGTTAATCAGCCAATCCAGGTGATCCAGAAAGAGTAACACAGAGAGATGGTGCCATGCCAACTGTAGTTTCAATCACCCAGTCACACAGCGTTCAAAAGCCATTGGAATATGTAAATGAGGCGGTCCAGGTGGAGTTCTATAAAGAGGGGTGACATGGTGACACACCTTAATGGGGGCTATAATGAAAGGTCCACCAGGAACAGAGATTGGGAGAGGAGATTAAAAATAGCAGCCATTTCTGAGCCGCCAATCCCCTTATTTCCTCATGCAATCAGACACATGTTCAGAGCTCATCATGAGAGCAATTTGGTAATTAAACGACAAGACGAGATAGATTCTCTGGGACAACCACTTACTTGCCTTTTCTTCTTCAATCTCGAATATATTTCAGTGTGGTTTATCCGGTTATCGCTCCCTCTCTGACACTTACCTATCATCTCTACAATGTGTGTCTCTTTGTTGGGAATGGGCATAAAGGGAATAGTGAGTGGGCAGCCACTTAACTACAGCTAGGAACTCTACAAAGAGCCATTGTGACTACATGGGATTTGACAGGAGCTTTGAATAACACAGTGATTCACCTTCTCTTCCCACACCTCCTGTTTGCTAGGCAGAGGAAAGGAGTCTCTCTCTCTCTCTCTCTCTCTCACACTACACAAACGGGCACTACCTCTGTCTGGGTGGAAACCATGCCTTTATGGGTCACATAACCTATGCAACACACAAAAAGATAATTGTGGAAAGATAATTGGGGAGGACGGGTATGTGGTAATGGCCGGAGTGGAATAGGTGGAAAGGTATCAACAACATCAAATGCCATTCCTTTTGCGTTGTTCCAATCATTATTATAAGCCATCCTCCCTTCAGCAGCCTACACTGCTCTTGAAGTGTGTGTGTGTGTGTGTGTGTGTGTGTGTGTGTGTGTGTGTGTGTGTGTGTGTGTGTGTGTGTGTGTGTGTGTGTGTGTGTGTGTGTGTGTGTGTGTGTGTGTGTGTGTGTGTGTGTGTGTGTGTGTGTGTGTGTGTGTGTGTGTGTGTGTGTGTGTGTGTGTGTGTGTATCTACAGTACCAGTCAAAAGTTTGGACATACCTACTCATTCAACGGTATTTCATAAATGTTACTATACTCTTCATGAGGTAGTCACCTGGAATCCATTTCATTTAACAGGTCTGCCTTGTTAAAAATGTATTTGTGGAATTTCTTTCATTCTTAATGCATTTGAGCCAACCAGTTGTGTAGTGACAAGGTAGGGGTGGTATACAGAAGATAGCCCTATTTGGTAAAAGACCAAGTTCATATTATGGAAAGTACAGCTCAAATAAGAAAAGAGAAACGACAGTCCATCATTACTTTAAGTATTGAAGGTCAGTCAGTACGGAACATTTCAAGAACTTTGATAAGTTTCTTCAAGTGCAGTCGCAAAAACCATCTAGCGCTATGATGAAACTGGCTCTCGTGAGGACTGCCACAGGAAAGGAAGACCCAGAGTTACCTCTACTGCAGAGTTCAGGTAACAGACACACCTCAACATCAACTGTTCAGAGGAGACTGCGTGAATCAAGTCTTCATGGTTGAATTGCTACAAAGAAACTACTACTGAAGGACACCAATAAGAAGAAGAGACTTGCTTGTGCTAAGAAACACAAGCAATGGACATTAGACCGGTGGAAATCTGTCCTTTGTTCTGATGAGTCCAAATTTTAGATTTTTGGTTCCAACCGCTGTGTCTTTGTGAGATGCAGAGTAGGTGAACGGAGGATCTCCGCATGTGTGGTTCCCATCGTTTAAGCATGGAGGAGGAGGTGTGATGGTGTGGGGGTGCTTTGCTGATGACGTTGTCAGTGATTTATTTAGAATTCAAAGCAAACGTAATCAGCATGGCTACCACAGCATTCTGCAGTGATACTCCATCCCATCTGGTTTGCGCTTAGTGGGACTATCGTTTGTTTTTCATTATGACAGGACAATGACACAACACACCTCCAGGATGTGTAAGGGCTATTTGACCAAGAAGGAGAGTGATGGAGTGCTGCATCAGATGACCTGGTCTCCACAATCACCCGACCTCAACCCATTTGAGATAGTTTGGGATGAGCTGGACCACACAGTGAAGGAAAAACAGCCAACAAGTGTGCAGCATATGTGGGAACTTCTTCAAGACTGTTGGAAAAGCATTCCAGGAGAAGCTGGTTGAGAGAATGCCAAGAGTCTGCAAAGCTGTCATCAAGGCAAAGGGTGGCTACTTTGAAGAATCTCAAATATAAAATATATTTTGATTTGTTCAACACTTTTTTGGTTACTACATGATTCCATATGTGTTATTTCATAGATCTGATGTCTTCACTATTATTCTACAATGCAGATACTCGTAAAAAATACAGAAGAACCCTGGAATGAGTAGGTGTGTCCAAATGTTGGACTGGTACTGTATGTGGGTGAATAGGAGGATGGGGATAGGGGACTGCTTTATACTATCTACAACTACCAGGGAGATGGGTTCCAGAGCGGACTACATGGGCCAATTAGATTGTTCCTTCTATGGGTTTCAATGAATCGAAAAACGCTGTGTAGTGCTGAACTGTTATTGTGCTGCACTGTTGTGTGCATGTGTGCCTCTCACTCCCAAACGTGTGTCCCCTCTCCTCTCCTCTCCCCAATCCCAGCCCTCTCCCATGGCTGTGCTAGCTAATGTTGATGGTTCTGGTCTGGCTTGGGATGGAGGGAGAGAAGCTGCTCCTTTTCTGCTCTGGTAATGTGAGACAAATCAGTTTTCAGGTCCACTGGGATCCGGGCTAACTGGTGAATACACTACAGACTACTACAAAACGTCTGATGAAGCCAGGTTGGATAGTATTGTATGTAGAATGTAATACAATCCTTTGGTTCAGGGGGGAAGGTGGTTAAATATGAGTGATCTTAAATCTACTGTACATATAACAGTCACACACACAGTTTGTTGTTTTGCTAGCTAGCTAGCTAGCTAAATGATTAACTACAGTAAGTAGCAGTGATTTGTTTTAAAATGCCCGGGCTTGAGGTTGAGGAGAAGTCTGAAGCAAAAGGTCAGTGGAGAAGGCTTGCCTAATGGCAGAGGCTTGAGGGCCGTAATAGCTACTCTGGAATATTGATGAGTAGTGAGCTTTCTGGTGCTACGTGTTGGTAGTGGAGGAGTATCTGTCAAAGTCAGGCGGCTGCGCTACGGACGCCTGTGGATTTCGGGGACGGCGAGCTGCACGGCTAAACGGTCTGAACATAACCCACAATTCCCCCCTGGCTGTGACCGTCTTGCTTCATCCCTGTGACCGTGATGTTGACCCCCACACCACTCAGGCCATTGACGATATCAAAATGAACTGCTTCAGCTCCCATTCTGGCAGATTTTCTCCTACCAAGTATGGCCTACAGTACATGTAATGCAATACAAAACTGTGTTTATTGATGTCACTGGCGTTTCACAATCCTGTATGTGAAATGTAATACAATTCCTTGGAGTGATACAGTGCTACAGTGCCTATGTTTGGTTACAGGGAAGAAGAGGAGGTAAACATGAGTGTCTATGTGTGAATGGTATATAGATTCATCTGTGTTTGGTGATGTCACTGGGGGTCCAATCCTCTGAGTAATGTGGTGTACAGTCTGTTTGGGGGAAGCAGGGTTCGAATGTGAGTGTATGTGAATGTTTTCGAGATCAATCTGTGCTTGTTGACGTCACTGGGGCCCCACATATGAATTAGGTCCTGATTAGAAGGGAAATAATGAGAACGGTCCTCCAGGACCACAAAGGAATAGCCCTGGACTAGAATAGAAACAAATAGAATAGAATGAAATACAATTGAATACAATTAAATAGACTCTCCAGTCTTCTGCGCTACAGCTATCTACACTTGATTTATTACACAATCTATACATGTTTTTTATATGCTACATATCACAACCTGTGTTTTAAAACCCTGAATGCTGATTGGCTGACAGTTATATACCACGGGTATGACAAACATCTATTTTTACTGCTCTAATTACATTTGTAACCAGTTTATAAGAGCAATAAGGCATGAGGGCGTGTGGTATATGGCCAATATACCACGGCTAAGGGCTGTATTCAGGCACTCCGTATTGCGTCGTGCATAAGAACAGCCCTTAGCCGTGGTATATTGGCCATATACCACACGCCCTCATGCCTTATTGCTTAAGTAATAAACCCATTGCATCTTGTATGTCAACTGTGCTATCTATTCAATAGACGACAGCTATAGCTACAAGATACCGTTGTGTTCTGTTGTTTCTACCTCGGACAACTTTGTCACTTTCCATCAGATCACTTTGCTTGGAGAACCGAACCCGAAAGCATCACATCCTCAAGCTCTACTGATCTCTACTGAAAGAGTAAAATAGGAGAGTTTCTAGTATTTTTGACAGCGTCATGACAACCACTGAACTTGGACAGTGAATGTTCATTGTTCAAGTCCAAAGGCTGTCTGTGTTTGCTTGTGATGTCTTGTGTGATAAAAGAAGATAGAATAGTTCAGTCATATTCTGCCATCAAGCTTTGCTTAGTACCTGTGGCATTCAAGCTCTTACAGATGGGCACAGAAATAGCAGTGACACAGATAAATGTGAGAAGTTCCATTTAGTTTGTGACATTTCTCTCGGGATGTCTCTCCTGCCACGGGCTTCATAGACCTCTTAGACGCTGTTCTACAGAACATCTAAGAGGTCCCCGGTTCAGTGTCATTGACTCGCAATGCCACAGCTGCCTTTGAACTCTGCCTCTGAACATTTTGTCCTCCCCTACTCCCTCTAGTTCCTGATACTTGTCCCTGGTGGTGTGATGGACTCGGAATCACTAATGTTGTGTGTTTGAGCACTGCTCTAACAACTAGGGCATCAAAGACAGAGCTGTGCCCACTGGCCAGAGTCACACACACACTCACACACACACACACGCACACATATACACGCATATATACACACAGGCTTCAAAAGGCTCATTGGGGCTCACAAGCAATCTCTCAAGAGATCAAAACAACCGCAACCACACATCCTGTAGCACTTTCTGTCGTCACATCTCATCCTTCCATCTTCACTTTATGATGGCGTTTTCATCAAAAAGCTGACCACAATCTATCTGTGATCCTCTCTGACTAGCGGAACATCCAGTTATCAGACCAATGACCTGTCATTACATTTGTCCATGAAAAGCAACTGCCAGGGGGAGACCGTGGCGATGATATTTGTCTGCTGGACCGTTGTGACAATTTGAGAACTTGAGGTGTGTCAATCACATAAGAGGGACATTTTGACACAACAATTAAGCAAATGTCAATCATCTTGCGATTTCTAAGAAATTGTCTTCCTAAAAATACCTCATAATAATTTCTGAGTTGTATAATAGGGCAGCAGGTAGCCTAGGGTGGCAGGTAGCCTAGGGCGGCAGGTAGCCTAGGGCGGCAGGTAGCCTAGGGCGGCAGGTAGCCTAGGGCGGCAGGTAGCCTAGGGCGGCAGGTAGCCTAGCGGTTAGAGCATTGGGTCTGTAACCGGAAGGTCGCTAGATGTGCCCTTTGGGTAAGGCACTTAACCCTCATTTTCTCCAGGGGTGCTGTACTACTATGGCTGACCCTGTAAAACAACACATTTTACTGCACCTACAGGGTGTACGTGATAATAAAAATATATTTTCTACGTAGTACATCTATAATATCTATAATATTCTGTCTGACTAATCAACATTAAGCCAAACAAACAAGGTGCAATTGTAATCCATTAGCACTACTGTACATGTAGTTATCCTCTGAGAGAGAATGTGTACCAAATAAAAAGCTGAAGTTCCCATGTTTCCATGTCATTTTCAAGTCTACCGATCGTTTTGTCACAAACTATTGTTGCGTTAAACAGCAAATTTGACTACTCTGGTCTTGGCAAGTGCACTCTAGAGGAATGATCCTTGTTTTAATAGACTTGTAAAAAAAAACACCAGGAAATCAGCTGTGATTTTAATATAAGAAATCTGTATTCCCAAGTATTCCCAAGCATTATAGAGGCACGACGTGTTCGTATACAAATGTAAGCAAGGTTGGAAATTATCATGTTTTAGTCAAACATATCTGTTTGGGCTTCTTGCGGTCAATATGCAGTCTGCAAATTATTTGTAATTATATTATATCCCCCCCCCCCCCCCCCCGCCATCCCCCTCAAGAAAAGAAATGGCCATGGCTGAAACTAGTGGATGATCCCTGGGCTACATGATGAGATTATCATGGATAAGAGCCAGAATATTTGTATTTGTCAAACAGAAGTCAAGCATCGATCATCATGTCACCAGAATAGGACCCTCGATACTTACTGGAAAGCAGCATCAAGCTCATCCCTGTGCACATTCCCCACCCTGTGAAGTTCATTGTAACTTATTTCATCTGTAGCCTAACTGCATGATTGTAGTGGCAATACAACACAAGTTTACTTTGATGGTTATTATATCAATATTTGCACGCTTCCTTTTCCGCCACCATTTCTGACTAACTAATTTCACTCACACGGAAAGACCCAACCATGTCGAATGAACAAATGATCTGTTTCCACCACAGTTGCCATTATTTATTTTTATACGGTCTGGACTTGACTCGCATAAAAACGGTGTATGGAAACACGCTTATCGGTTGTCTCCTGCTCTGTGGAGAGCTGTGGAAAGCCATTATAGACATGCAGTCTCTATGAGGCCCAGTTCCCGAAGGTGTTAGCCAGCAACAAACCCCAGCTCACACACTGACATCGTCGGTAGATCGCTTCACCGCTTGAAGCAACAACACTTGATGGCAATGGGGCACTTTGGTTATTTAATGTATAATGAAATAAGGTTTATGGATTGTACCTGAGTTATCTTGAGTCACCGTACTGTACAACTTCCACGAGGAAGGAAAAACAACCGCTCAGTTCATCTATATCACCCAGCACTCATCTTGGAAAATCATTAACCAATCAGATCTATTCGTATCCTCCAATATACTCAATGTCAAAATATATCTGCATCAGATATGGTTTTATGCCATTGCCATGGAGACAAGCTAACAACTGCTTGGACAGAGGTGTCACGACTCACAACAACAGTTTCTTTGCAATTTCTCGCATGGAATAGCCTTCATTTTTCAGAACAAGAAGAGACTGATGTCTTTCAGAAGAAAGTTTCTTTGTTTCTGGCAATTTTGAGCCTGTAATCGAGCCCACAAAAGCTGATGCTCCAGATAATCAACTAGTCTAAAGAAGGCCAGTTGTATTGTTATTTTAATTAGAACAACAGTTTTCAGCTGTGCTAACATAATTGCAAAAGGGTTTTCTAATTATTTAATTATCCTTTTAAAATGATAAACTTGGATTAGCTAACACAATGTGTATTTGGAACACAGATTGATGGTTGATGATAATGGGCCTCTGTACGCCTACGTAGATATTCAATTAAAAAATCTGCCGTTTCCAGCTACAATAGTCATTTACAACATTAACAATATCTACACTATTTTTGATCAATTTCATGTTATTTTAATGGACAAAAAATGTTATTTTCTTTCAAGAACAAAGACATTTATAAGTGATCCCAAACTTTTGAACGGTAGTGTACAGTTGAAGTCAGACGTTTAGATACACTTAGTCATTAAAACTCGTTTTTCAACCACACCACAAATTTCTTATTAACCAACTATCGTTTTGGCAAGTCGGTTAGGACATCTACTTTGTACATGACACAAGTAATTTTTCCAACAATTATTTACAGACAGATGATTTCACTTATAATTCACTGTATCACAATTCCAGTAGGTCCAAAGTTCACATACACTAAGTTGACTGTGCCTTTAAACAGCTTGGAAAATTCCAGAAAATAATGTAATGGCTTTAGAAGCTTCTGATAGGCTAATTGACATCATTTGAGTCAATTGGAGGTGCACCTGTGGATGTATTTCAAGGCCTACCTTCAAACTCAGTGCCTCTTTGCTTGACATCATGGGGAAATCAAAAGAAATCCGCCAAGACCTCAGAAAAATATTGTAGACGTCCACAAGTCTGGTTCATCCTTGGGAGCAATTTCTAAATGCCTGAAGGTACCACGTTCATCTGTACAAACAATAGAACGCAAATATAAACACCATGGGACCACACAGCCATCATACCGCTCAGGAAGGAGATGCGTTCTGTCTCCCAGAGATGAACGTACTTTGGTGCGAAAAGTGCAAATCAATCCCAGAACAACAGCAAAGGACCTTGTGAAGATGCTGGAGGAAACAGGTACAAAGTATTTATATACACTGCTCAAAAAAATAAAGGGAACACTAAAATAACACATCCTAGATCTGAATGAGTGAAATATTCTTATTAAGTATTTTTTCTTTACATAGTTGAATGTGCTGACAACAAAATCACGCAAAAATTATCAATGGAAATCACATTTATTAACCCATGGAGGTCTGGATTTGGAGTCACACTCAAAATTAAAGTGGAAAACCACACTACAGGCTGATCCAACTTTGATGTGATGTCCTTAAAACAAGTCAACATGAGGCTCAGTAGTGTGTGTGGCCTCCACGTGCTTGTATGACCTCCCTACAACGCCTGGGCATGCTCCTGATGAGGTGGCGGATGGTCTCCTGAGGGATCTCCTCCCAGACCTGTACTAAAGCATCCGCCAACTCCTGGACAGTCTGTGGTGCAACGTGACATTGGTGGATGGAGTGAGACATTTTTATTTATTTATTTATTTCACCTTTATTTAACCAGGTAGGCAAGTTGAGAACAAGTTCTCATTTACAATTGCGACCTGGCCAGGATAAAGCAAAGCAGTTCGACACATACAACGACACAGAGTTACACATGGAGTAAAACAAACATACAGTCAATAATACAGTATAAACAAGTCTATATACGATGTGAGCAAATGAGGTGAGATAAGGGAGGTAAAGGCAAAAAAGGCCATGGTGGCAAAGTAAATACAATATAGCAAGTAAAACACTGGAATGGTAGATTTGCAATGGAAGAATGTGCAAAGTAGAAATAAAAATAATGGGGTGCAAAGGAGCAAAATAAATACATTAATTAAATACAGTAGGGAAAGAGGTAGTTGTTTGGGCTAAAATATAGGTGGGCTATATACAGGTGCAGTAATCTGTGAGCTGCTCTGACAGTCGGTGCTTAAAGCTAGTGAGGGAGATAAGTGTTTCCAGTTTCAGAGATTTTTGTAGTTCGTTCCAGTCATTGGCAGCAGAGAACTGGAAGGAGAGGCGGCCAAAGAAAGAATTGGTTTTGGGGGTGACTAGAGAGATATACCTGCTGGAGCGTGTGCTACATGAGGGAGATGCTATGGTGACCAGCGAGCTGAGATAAGGGGGTACTTTCCCTAGCAGGGTCTTGTAGATGATATGGAGCCAGTGGTTTTGGCGACGAGTATGAAGCGAGGGCCAGCCAACAAGAGCATACAGGTCGCAATGGTGGGTAGTATATGGGGCTTTGGTGACAAAACGGATTGCACTGTGATAGACTGCATCTAATTTGTTGAGTAGGGTATTGGAGGCTATTTTGTAAATGACATCGCCAAAGTCGAGGATTGGTAGGATGGTCAGTTTTACAAGGGTATGTTTGGCAGCATGTGTGAAGGATGCTTTGTTGCGAAATAGGAAGCCAATTCTAGATTTAACTTTGGATTGGAGATATTTGATATGGGTCTGGGAGGAGAGTTTACAGTCTAACCAGACACCTAAGTATTTGTAGTTGTCCACGTATTCTAAGTCAGAGCCGTCCAGAGTAGTGATGCTGGACAGGTGGGCAGGTGCGGGTAGCGATCGGTTGAAGAGCATGCATTTAGTTTTACTTGTATTTAAGAGCAATTGGAGGCCACGGAAGGAGAGTTGTATGGCATTGAAGCTTGCCTGGAGGGTTGTTAACATAGTGTCCAAAGAAGGGCCAGAAGTATACAGATGATATACATGATGTCCCAGATGTGCTCAATTGGATTCAGGTCTGGGGAACGGGCGGGCCAGTCCATAGCATCAATGCCATCCTCTTGCAGGAACTGCTGACACACTCCAGCCACATGAGGTCTAGCATTGTCTTGAATTAGGAGGAACCCAGGGCCAACTGCACCAGCATATGGTCTCACAAGGGGTCTGAGGATCTCATCTCGGTACCTAATGACAGTCAGGCTACCTCTGGCGAGCACATGGAGGGCTGTGCGGCCCCCCAAAGAAATGCCACCCCACACCATGACTGACCCACCGCCAAACCGGTCATGCTGGAGGATGTTGCAGGCAACAGAACGTTCTCCACGGCGTCTCCAGACTGTCACGTCTGTCACATGTGCTCAGTGTGAACCTGCTTTCATCTGTGAAGAGCACAGGGCGCCAGTGGCGAATTTGCCAATCTTGGTGTTCTCTGGCAAAAGCCAAACGTCCTGCACGGTGTTGGGCTGTAAGCGCAACCCCCACCTGTGGACGTCGGGCCCTCATACCACCCTCATGGAGTCTGTTTCTGACCGTTTGAATAGACACATGCACATTTGTGGCCTGCTGGAGGTCATTTTGCAGGGCTCTGGCAGTGCTTCTCCTGCTCCTCCTTGCACAAAGGCGGAGGTAGCAGTCCTGCTGCTGGGTTGTTGCCCTCCTATGGCCTCCTCCACATCTCCTGATGTACTGTCCTGTCTCCTGGTAGCGCCTCCATGCTCTGGACACTACGCTGACAGACACAGCAAACCTTCTTGCCACAGCTCGCATTGATGTGCCATCCTGGATGAGCTGCACTACCTGAGCCACTTGTGTGGGTTGTAGACTCCATCTCATGCTACCACTAGAGTGAAAGCACCACCAGCATTCAAAAGTGACCAAAACATTAGCCAGGAAGCATAGGAACTGCAGGGTAGCCTAGTGGTTAGAGCGTTGGACTAGTAACCGGAAGGTTGTGAGTTCAAACCCCCGAGCCGACAAGGTACAAATCTGTCGTTCTGCCCCTGAACAGGCAGTTAACCCACTGTTCCCAGGCCGTCATTGAAAATAAGAATGTGTTCTTAACTGACTTGCCTGGTTAAATAAAGGTAAAAATTTAACTTGTAAGTCGCTCTGGATAAGAGCGTCTGCTAAATGACTTAAATGTAAAATGTAAATGTAGAAGTGGTCTGTGGTCCTCACCTGCAGAACCACTCCTTTATTGGGGGTGTCTTGCTAATTGCCTATAATTTCCACCTATTGTCTATTCCATTTGCACAACAGCATGTGAAATTTATTGTCAATCAGTGTTGCTTCCTAAGTGGACAGTTTGATTTCAGAGAAGTGTGATTGACTTGGAGTTACATTGTGTTGTTTAAGTGTTCCCTTTATTTTATTGAGCAATGTATTTAATAAAACGAGTCCTATATCAATATAACCTGAAAGGCCGCTCAGCAAGGATGAAGCCACTGCTCCAAAACCACCATAAAAAGCCAGGCTATGGTTTGCAACTGCACATGGGGACACAGATCATACTTTTTGGTGAAATGTCCTCTGGTCTGATGAAACAAAAATAGAACTGTTTGGCCATGATGACCATCGTTATGTTTGGATGAAAAAATCGGAGGCTTGCAAGCAGAAGAACACCATCCCAACCGTGAAGCACGGGGTGGCAGTATCATGTTGTGGGGGTGCTTTGCTGCAGCAGGGACTGGTGCACTTCACAAAATAGATGGCATCACGAGGATGGAAAATTATGTGGATATATTGAAGCAACATCTCAAGATATCAGTTAAAGTTAAAGCTTGGTCACAAATGGGTCTTGAACAATGATCCCAAGCATACTTCCAAAGTTGTGGCAAAATGGCTTATGGACAACGAAGTCAAGGTATTGGAGTGGCCATCACAAAGCCCTGATCTCAATCCTATAGAAAATGTATGGGCAGAACTGAAAAGGTGTGTGCAAGCAAGGAGGCCGACAAACCTGACTCAGTTACACAAATCAAATCAAATCCAATTGTATTGGTCACATACACATGGTTAGCAGATGTTAATGCGAGTGTAGCAAAATGCTTGTGCTTCTAGTTCCGACCGTGCAGTAATATGAAAAAAAAGTGGTTATCCTAACTGACCTAAGAGAGGGAATTTTTACTAGGATTAAATGTCAGGTATTGTGAAAAACTGAGTTTAAATGTATTTGACTAAGGTGTATGTAAACTTCGACTTCAACTGTATATATATATATATATATATATATAACACTGACACCACTGACACATTCACCATGACCCATCGGATGTGTGCTTGTCTACGACACAGGAGAGGAGATGCAAGGAAATCCAACAGCTTACTGATGCATGCTGGAACAGGACTGGTACATTACCACCCTGGTACATTACCACCTAACAGTGTGCAGCTTCCAACCCTATGAAGTAACTTATTCTGCCATGTGACTTACAAGTCCAATGTCATCCTTTGGAGGAATAAATTAGCTTCTTGGCATGGTAGGGAGGAAGCAGTGTGGGTTTAATTGGTCTACCAAATCACAGCGCCACAATTCTTCCATCCTTGCTATCACTGATATACCCCCGATCCAATTACGTCTGGCTTAGATACTACGGCTGCGACGAGTTTCAAAGCATCACAGACGCACAGCTACTCCTTTCCCAGAACCCAATGGGACTATAGGCGGCGGACATCAAAGCTTTGTGGACGAGGGCTGGCTGACGCACGCATTGGAGCAACGGAAGCATTGACACATACACCACAGAAACACACACACACACACAAAAACCACAGAATACACACACAGCCAATTCCCTGACCCCCTGTGTGTGTTTTACTCCTAGCTATTACATACAATTGATCAGAGACCAGACCTCCTGTCGTGGAAATTCATTTCAAAGGGGCAATCGGGAATTTAGATTCAATTTCCCATTTAGTATTCTGATCTGTATATGCCCTGTAGAAAGTTGGGGAGAGAGAGAGAGAGAGAGAGAGAGAGAGAGAGAGAATTTGAAGGATTTCTTAAGTTCAGGGTCAAGACCAATTGTATTGCTCATTCTATCTCTATCTAATCTGTTTCCTTATGATTGTTACCATGGACACAGTGTTGCCATAATTGGGTGCCTCACAACAATAAATGGATAGGTTGTGTTCTGTTGAAGGTTGACAATGATGTCAATGCTAGGCCATGGCCTTGGTACTCTGCCAGCTCATGGCATGAAGGGGGGCTAGTGGCAAGCACAGCCGTGAAAGGAAGAAGAGAAGAGACTGACAAGAGAGGACATTAAAGAGTTGAGTATAAGTGCAAGAAACACACACACGCAAAGAACACACACACATGTGCAGGCAAACACAGAAGCACAAAGGAACGTACACACACACACACACACACACACAGTATGTGGAATCAAGGTAAGACTGTGTGAAGTAACAATGTTTATTATAACCACAGGGGCAGGAAAATGACAGGTCAAGGCAGGCAGGGGTCAATAATCCAGAGCAGAGGCCAAGGTACAGGATGGCAGGCAAGCTCAGGGTCAAAGACAGGCAGTGGTCAGGCGGGTGGGTACAGGGTGAGGACAGGCAAAGGTCAAAAACCAAGAGGACGAGAAAAGCGAGACTAGGGAAACAGGAGCTGAGACAAAATTCTGGTAGGCTTGAACAAACAAGACGAACTAGCAACAGACAGAAAACCCAGGTATAAATACACAGAGGGAAAATGGGCGGCACATGGAGGGGGTTGAGACAAACACAAGGACAGGTGGAACAGATCAGGGCGTGACAGTACCACCCCCCCTGCCCCCCCCCCCCCCTCCTCTAGGGACGTGACCTGGCGTCCAGGATGTCTCTCGCGGAGACCCAGCACCCAGCGCCATAACCCTCCCAGTCAGCCAGGTACTGGGATCCCCTAACCTGAGGTCGAAACTTCAGGAGGCGTCTCACCATGTACGTTGGAGTGGTGGGGAAAGGTCTCGGCTTCTGGGCTAGTAGCCCGGGCTTTACTGAACCCCTCCCAGAGGTCCTGGTACTCTGTTGAGCAGGCGGAGATGTCTGGGGCAGTTTCCAAGCCCCCAGGAATATGTCCCGGGCAGGCAGAGCTGACTTCAGGCAATAAGTGGAGCAGACGGGCTCCAGCCCACAATGGCACCATTAGCCAAATCAATGGAGGGATTGTGTCGCTTGAGCCAAGAGAATCCCAATACCACAGGAACCTGTGGAGACTCAACTAGTAGGAATTGGATTATCTCGTTGTGGTTCCCCGACACTCATAGGTTGACAAGGGTGGTCTGGTGGGTGACCTGGCCTATAGAGCGCCCGTCCAGTGCTCTAACACCCATGGGAATGGAGAAGAGTTGAGTGGGGATGCCCAGCTCGAATGCCAGGGTAACATCCATGAGACTCACATTGGCCCAGAGTCGATGAGAACCTGGAGAGACTTGGACTGGTCGCCCCACAGCAGGATGGCATGGAGAGGGGGGGCGAGTAAGGGGAGAAAAACAATTATCTAAGACCCACCAGAATACTCACTCCAACGAATGAGCTGGGTCTCTTGAAGGGAAGGGTAGACAGTCAGTACCGCAATACAGACAACTCTGGCTGTTCAGTCTGCGTATGCATTAGGGTGGAGGCAGTCTCGCCCTGCAGAGCTGCATCAGCTCGGGAAGAGGCAACTCGGCAGTCTTTGGAGGAACTCGGGTAAGCTCAGTCCTCTCGGGAACTTCCGTAGTTCATCAGATGCAAGGTGGAATCCTTGAGTAAGCAATTGGGACCACAATCAGACATCTTCTCCTTCCTACGTTCCCGTAACCGTCCATCGATCTGGACTGTTAAGGCGATGAGTGAGTCGAGGTCCGTTGGTAGTTCCCGGGCTGCAAGCTTGTCCTTTACCCCCGCCAATAATTCGTGCAGGAACGCTGCCAGCGTGCGGAACTCCACCACATAGTCTGCCACACTGAGGGAGCCTTGCCGAAGTTGGACTAACTTCCGGACAGCCTTTCTCCCGGACACCGGAGCCTCAAAAACCTTTTTCACTTAAGACAGGTGGTAGAGAGAAGCATATTTAGTTTTTTTAAAACACACAAAAAAAACAGGTATGCTTAGATATGCAGGAAAAATACACCTTCTTTTACATAGAATTAAGCATAATGATAACGGCTCTAGATTGCAGGAAACCGCTGTTTCGGGTGTTTAAAAAATGCTAAATTCTCCAACTTTCGGACAGGGAGTGTCGTGGACAATTACATAATTAGTCATGCTATCCCGTGTTTTACTGCTTAAAGAATAGTCTCTTGTTATATGCTAGTGTTTTTTAAAATCTGATACAAACTATTCTTTGTGTGACTTAGTCATAAGACTGGGCGTATAGCTCAGATTCGTTTGGGTGCAACCCCAGCATGTGACATCCTATGGGTTAACTATCCACACGTGTATGGAAAGGAGCACATTATAGTGCTTCCTGTTGTGAATGCAGTTAGACAGTTGTGCTATGTTAAGTCTGCACAGACAACTAATTGCCTTTTACACACTATCTGCTGACTGCCACATATACAAAAAGGATGTGCTTCTCTATAAAAGCTGAGAACCCGACACTGTTCGTTGGGCCTTAACTGCACAACTGTTGAAGTGCATAGCTAACTGCTCCATTTTGCAAATCTTATCAAAAAACTTGTTTTGACTAATACAGTCTCGCTCCTTTAGGGTAGAAATTACCACAACAATTGGCGACGAGGATGGGATGGCTAACTGCTTGCTGATCGTTCCCAGGCGCAGCAGGATGGACCTGCCTTGGACCGTCAGGGAGCATCAGTGAGTAGATACGCCATTCCGAACAAAAGAGTTAAGGGTGAGACAGATTTTCTTAAACGCAATTGGGGAAAGTTCTGTGGTTTTTAAAAATAATTTTCTAGGAATAGGTCACGTGTTAGAGATACCAGGACAGAGTCCCGATGAAAGAGATGCCAGAGTAAGATCCTAAGGTACTATAGAGATACTAGGACAATGTTCTGAAGTAATATACCATGGGTTATGGTCGTAAAATGTACATGCATGAGCTATGTAAAGAGATACCAGGACAGGGTTCCGATGAAAATGTTCCAGGACAAGGTCCTGAAGAAGTAAGAAAATATTCCTGCAGGTTGGAAAAACAGTGTAAAAGACAATTATTTAGTCAGTGTACTGGTAAAACAGTTGGTTATGATTGGGAAACCAGCTATAAATGTACATGGAAATGTGCATAGGCACAACCATGTGGGTAACATTTTTGAAATTACATCCAGTAATGTAAAAATATTTTAATGAAGAAGAAATGTATATTTTTAAATTCTAAGAAAGGAAGACATTCCTAACCAAATACTGTTTGTTTTGTGTGTTTGTTTTTGTTTCCTGAATGTGTGTGTATTGACGAGAGATTTATATTATGGACAGAAGATGGACCGTATTTTGGTAATATGCGTTGTCAACAACAGTGATATTTGAAGCGTGTGACAGGTATAAGACCTTAGGTCTCCTATATTCTCCAGTAGCAAATTTGCAGACGCTTCAGTATTAGTTCTAATGCAGGGTATCAAAACCGTGACCAATTAAAAGGCACAAATACCATAACTACTCGCCGGGGAAGTGGGTATCACAACCACAGGAAAATGTTTCAAATTGGCATATATTAAAACAGTGAGTGAAGAAATCTAAACTCTGGACACCGTTTATAGAGGCGCTGAAATAACCATTATAGAAGAGGTAAACTATAGCAAAGCCGCTAATATGGGAAAAAAATTAATTATGGATCAAATTTGTCCAGCATTTCCCTGCTGACGGAAAATTCCAATCTAATAAAGAATTCAGGGATGCTATTGTGAATTGACACAATGAAATGAAAGAAAAATCAAAAGCTCAATACACCAGCGTTTTGATGTTAGCGTTCTATCAACAAAGGTAGCAAATGCTAGCTACCTAACGTCAGTTGGCTACTTATACATCAAACTTGCCAGTATATTAACTATATGCTATATAACTACACAATGGCTATTGACTTGATTGTTCACGTGATTCTTAGCTTAGCTAAAGGGCATAGTCGTTGTGTGTTCTCAATGGACATTGCTAATTGGGGTGCTTTGTAAATTAGCTCTGGCTATCTGTTCCGATTTCAGAGCACTCTCGTCTGGATGTACCAGAGTGTAGAATAACTGTTGAATTTACGGACCCATTGAATATGGCCGGTGTCAGTAAACATTGGTGGAAAAATAACGTAATTAAATTGTTGCCAGCAAAACAGTTAGTCACCAACGCTTTCGATAACATGTAAAAAGCTTAACCAGCTCTGCTAGGGTGAGTAAAGTGGTCAGAGTGAGGTGTTCTTTTATTTGTGTCTGGAAGTAGCTAGCAAGCTACTTCACTGCCTGACTGCCTTTGTGACCCACACAAATGCTGTCTGAACGGTCTGAATTTACGAACACACCGTTCGAACACAGCTGCAAAAACATAGGGTGAGTACATTGATAGAACGTGTACGTCTGCTTTGATGGCAGGTTTGAAACCTGTTATCAAAACGGATATTGCGGGGGTAGCGTAAAAATACTGAAGTGGAGTGTGTGGAGCCAATGGTCATTGGAAAAGTGAGTGTAGGGGCAATACATTTTTTTTTACAAAAATTGAAATTGGCTACATTTATGACAGGAAAAGTATTGTTATTACTTTGCATCATGCCGCGTTGAAACAATCGCTAAGTTTGTGCATTTGAGGGTTCTGTGTTGGGACAGTTTGTAGAACATTTTTTATTGCGGTAAAAAGACAAAGAAATTCATATGCCAGACATCACCCCACATTAGTAAACTATTTGACAAAGCAGAGGTCGCGAAGGACATTACACGGGATCGAATAGGAAGAATGCGTTCTTTGGCACGACCAAACACTCCTTGTAGACTCAGGAAAACCTTTTTATTTTATTTAGTCTTATTCTGAATAGATGTATAGAATTGAAGAACGGGAGGAGAGACCAAAAGAAGACAAAAACGGTTAATGAGTGGAGGGAGGACAGTGTCCTCCCTGTGAACAGAAGTTATCATGTTTGCTTTGACTGTAATTTAAAACTTTTTAATAAGAAAGTTTGGACTGATTTAAGATTTAACAAAGTGAAAACTAACTAAATGTTTGTTTCTGCCCTACGTTTTACCAGACACACCAGCATGCACACACAACTCACTTGTTAGGAATATTTATGAAGTGGTGTTAATACAGTGTTTGATTTATTGTGTGGAGTCTTTTAAACCTCTCTAGGGTATGTGGGACGCGTCCCACCTGGTCAACATCCAGTGAGATTGCAGAGCTCCAAATTCAAATACAGAAATACTCATTTTAAAAATTCAGAAAAGATACAACTATTTTACATAGGTTTAAAGATTAACTTCTTGTGAATCCAACCACGGTGTCAGATTTCAAAAATGCTTTATGGCGAAAGCATACCTCACAATTATTTGAGAACATAGCCCAGCAGACAAATCATTACAAACAGTAACCAACTAAGTAGAAGAGTTACACAAGTCAGAAATAGAGATAAAATTAATCACTAGCCTTTGATGATCTTCATATGATTGCACTCAGAAGACATTAATTTATTCAATAAATGTTCCTTTTGTTCGATGAAGTCTCTCTTTTTATCCGAAAACCTCCGATTTGTTTGCACGTTTTCTTCAGTAATCTACAGGCTCAAATGCAGTCACAACAGGCAGACAAAAAAATCAAAATTGTATCCGTAAAGTTCATAGAAACATGTCAAACGATGTTTATATTCAATCCTCAGGTTGTTTTTAGCCTAAATAATCGATAATATTTCAACCGGACAATAACGTTGTCAATATAAAAGGTAAACAAGAAAGGCACTCTCTCGGTCGTGCGCATGAAAAAGCTCTGTGACACGGCAGGGTCCACTCATTCAGACTGCTCTTACTCTCTCATTTTTCAGAATACAAGCCTGAAACCATTTTTAAAGACTGTTGACATCTAGTGGGAGGCATATGAACTGCAATTTGAGTCCTAAATCAATGGATACTGTAATGGCATTGAATAGAAAACGACACACAAAAAAAGTCCTACTTCCTGAATGGATATTTCCCAGGTTTTCACCTGCCAAATCAGTTCTGTTATACTCACAGACATTATTTTAACAGTTTTCAAAACTTTAGAGTGTTTTCTATCCAAATCTACTAATTATATGCATATCCTATCTTCTGGTCCTGAGTAGAAGGCATTTTAATGTGGGCACGCTTTTCATCCAAAATTCCAAATGCTGCCCCCTACCCTAGAGAAGTAATTTGGTTGTAAACTGGGTACGTAGAATGATGGAAATGTTTGAAATGTTTTTAAATGGTTTCTGAGGTACATGGAAAGAAAACACTTAATGGGGTTGAATGACCTTTGTTCTGACTTCCTGGTGAGGCCTGATCACCCTCACTAGAAAGACTGGAGACATTGGGTGAAATTTAAATGGGCTATGTAAACACTAATAATTAGGAAGAATTTTATAATTTAGCAATAGTCCTATGTGTGATTTAGAACACAAAAAAGAGAGAGAGAATGAGGGACACCTGTCTCTAGTCTATTTTGCCATTACCTCATGGGATACAATTGTTTCCTCATGGACTTATCAAGAGTTGCAATTCTAAATTGATTTCTCATTCTAATTTGGTTATTTTTGATTTAGCAGGCCGTGTTTTTGTTTTTAATTATCGGTCCCTGGGGCCCTTTGGTAAAAATGCAAATGTGTTTCTTAACATTCTTCACAAAGTTTTTCCCACCTCCTGTTAATATGAAGAAGTGTATTGCTGTTGTTGTGTTTGTTTTTGTCTTGTTTGACAAATCTCACCAGATTGGGTCTGCTGGATGGTTGTGTTTTCTCCCTAAGGGGTAACTCTGAGGGGAGGACGCCAGTATGATAAGGGAGTATAAGCAAATTTGCAACATTATTTCAACAAGTGTGTTGTTACGCTCTTTGACATTTGCCTTAGAAATTTTGGTACAGAGAAATAATGTGTCATAGGGTGAATATTTGGTCTAGATTTCCAGAATCAGAAATGTCTTAAACTGTTCTTTAGGTCTGTTCTCTCTCTCAAAGTTATGACGATAGTGACTCCAAATGGTATCTTGATGCATGGAAGGAATAAATTGACGAAAACAGTGTGAACCTCACCCCCACTAACCAGCTGAAGAACTAAATAGTGACTGATGCGTTCACTACGACCTTGTCCTGCACCACTTCTACGGTGAGACCTGAGTCCGAACCAGCGACCTGTACACAGCATCCGTTTGAAGTTATCAACCTGCTTTTCTCTCATGCCCTTTCTCCCAGGAGTGCGACATGAGTCCACGTGGAGTGAGCATGGAGAGAGATCCTGTACAGACTTCTTTCATGCTGCTGGTTTACTGGTAGGAAAATGGATAAGACATAGTGGACTGTAAAGGACAGTGGAAGCTCAGGTGAGAAACATCATCAAGGCCATCCACTTTGAACATGTGCCATTGGGAGGACGAACTGAAACACAATCTGAAGAAGAACATGAAGTGCCCGTGATTGAATTAGGCTTATCCAAAATTGTTTATTTGGGGTAACCATGTTGATTGTGGTGCTCTGCCCACTGCGAAATGTATAGTAATTTAGACTAGGAATGCATTGAGATACCAATCTGTCATTACCAGAAGTGACGAGAATAGTTCATGCTGGGAATATAAGATGAATAAACTGTTTGTACATGTACATTCGAACCGTATCAGTGTGTGCTAAGTTGAGGGTCTTGAATTTGAGTGATAGACTCAACGTGGAGCATTGAAGGCTGTCTTTCCAAATTTGGGTTGTATAACATTGATAGTAGGGGTTTTGTTTTACCATGTTATCAGAATTACTAAAGCACATCAATGCATATGTCTTTCTGGATGACACAGTACAATTGACTTGAGCATGTTTTAGTATGTTTATAACTATGTAAGTGGAATAACCGTAGTAACTAACGTGTTATGGGTTAGGTAGAATGATTTATGTGCAAGTATATATGTAGCCGAAGGCTAAAAATGTTTGAGACAGAATGTGTGCATTAGAGTTTACAGAATGATAGGTGACCATTGCTATACATTCATACCCCAGGGTGAGGGTAACTTGACTGTTGTAGTGAAGCATCTGAAAGACACGACACTGTGAATTGGGCCTTAACTGCACAACTGTTGAAGTGCATAGCTCATCTTATCAAAAAAAGTTGTTTTGAAGGATACAGTCTCTCTCCTTTTGGTTAGAAATGCCCACCTCACCCCCCCTTTTGGGTTGCATGACCCCCCCCTGTACATGCAAATGCATACACAAATATGCATGTATACAAGCACCCACACACACACTCCCCTTATTAACCATGTTTTTCTAGTCCTCTTTAATCTACCGCAAACACATTTCCCACAGTGATGTCGTCAAAGCTTGATACTTGTCTGAACCAAATTGAGCAGCAAGCAGCGACAACACTCAGTATAATGGTGAAAAAGGCACGGTAGTTCTTTCATTAACACATGCTGGGCTATGGTGGAGAAACACTGCACAACACACAGTGCATTCAGAAAGTATTCAGACCCCTTCCCTTTTTCCACATTTTGTTATGTTACAGCCTAATTGTAAAATTGATTAAATAAAAAAAATCTCATCAATCTACACACAGTACCTCATAATAAAATAAAAAAACAGAAATACCTTATTTACAGTATTCAGACCCTTTGCTATGAGACTCGAAATTGAGCTCAGGTGCATCCTGTTTCCATTGATCATCCTTGAGATGTTTCTACAACTTGATTGGAGTCAGCCCGTGGTAAATTCAATCGATTGGACATGATTTGGACAGACACATACCCATATATAAAAGGTCCCACAGTTTACAGTGCATGTCAGAGCAGAAACCATGCCATGTGTCATGCCGTGATCTGTTTCACCTGTCTTAGTGATTGTCTCCACCTACCTCCAGGTGCCACCCATTTTCCCCATTATTCCCAGGGTATTTATTCCTGTGTTCTCTGTTTGTCTGTTGCCAGTTCATCTTGTCTTGTCAAGTCAACCAGCATGTTTTTCCGTGCTCCTGCTTTTTACAAGTCTCTGTTTTCTAGTCCTCCCAGTTCTGACCTGTTCTGCCAGCCCTGACACTGAGCCCGCCTGCCTGACCATTCAGCCTGCCCTGACCTCGAGCCTGCCTGCCACTCTGCACCTCCTGGACTCTGACCTGGTTTATGATCTTCTGCCTGTCCACGACCTGTCTCTTGCCTGCCCCTTGTTATATAATAAATATCAGAGACTCTAACCATCTACCTCCCGTGTCTGCATCTGGGTCTCACCCTGTATTGTTATACCGTGAGGTCGAAGGAATTGTTCATAGAACTCTGGGACAGGATTGTGTCAAGGCACAGATCTGGGGAAGGGTACCAAGAACACAGTGGCCTCCATCATTCTTAAATGGAGGAAGTTTGGAACCACCAAGACTCTTCCTAGAGCTGGCTGTCCGGCAAAACTGAGCAATCGGGGGAGAAGAGCCTTTGTCAGGGAGGTGACCAAGAACCCGATGGTCACTCTGGCAGAGATCCAGAGTTCCTCTGTGGAGAAGGTCATCCATCTCTGCAGCACTCCACCAATCAGGCCTTTATGGTAGACTGACCAGACTGAAGCCACTCCTCGGTAAAAGGGGCATGACAAAAGAGAGCCTGTAATCCTCTTTTGGACGTTAAACAATCTTAACTCCTCCTCCACATTTACTGGATTGGTTGAATAGTGCAGAAAAAAACCTCCCTGACAGTTCTTTTTTAAATTCTGGTCAAGACCCGTATGTAGGGGATCTAGTTTCAGGCATTTTTTGTTGTTGTTGTATTTTTCACCTTTCTTTAACCAGGTAGGCTAGTTGAGAACAAGTTCTCATTTACAACTGCGACCTGGTCAAGATAAAGCAAAGCAGTGCGACACAAACAACAACACAGAGTTACACATGGAATAAACAAGCCTACAGTCAATAACACAATAGAAAAAATAAAGTCTATATACAGTGTGTGCAAATGGCGTGAGGAGGTAAGGAAATAAATAGGCCATAGTAGCAAGTAATTACAATTTAGCAAATTAACACTGGAGTGATAGATGTGCAGGTGATGATGTACAAGTAGAAATACTGATGTGCAAAAGAGCAGAAAAGTAAATTGGATGGACTATTTACACATGGGCTATGTACACCTGGAGCGATCGGTTCGCTCCTCGGATAGCTGATGTTTAAAGTTAGTGAGGGAAATATAAGTCTCCAGCTTCAGCGATTTTTGCAATTCGTTCCAGTCATTGTCAGCAGAGATCTGGAAGGAAAGGCTGCCAAAGCAGGTGTTGGCTTTGCGTGGCTTTGGCTTTGCGTGATACGGGTACGTTTTGTTATCATGACCAGTGAGCTGAGATAAGGCAGAGCTTTACCTAGCAAAGACTTATAGATGACTGGAACCAGCGGGTCTGGCGACGAATATGTAGCGAGGGCCAGCCAACTAGAGCATACAGGTCATAGTGGTGGGTGGTATATGGGGCATTGGTGACAAAACAGGTGGCACTGTGATAGACTGCATCCAGTTTGCTGTGTAGAGTGTTGGAGTGTATTTTGAGTGTATTTTGTAAAAGACATCGCCGAAGTCCAGGATCGGTAGGATAGTCAGTTTTACGAGGGTAAAACGGCGTGAGTGAAGGATGCTTTGTTGCGAAATAGAATGACTAATTTTGGATTGGAGATGCATAATATGAGTCTGGAAGGAGAGTTTACAGTCTAGCCAGACATCTAAGTATTTGTAATTGTCCACATATTCTAAGTCAGAACCGTCCAAAGTAGTGATCCTAGTCAGGCGTACGAGTGCGGTCAGTGAATGGTTGAAAAGCATGCATTTAGTTTTTACTAGTGTTTAAGAGCAGTTGGAGGCCACGGAAGGAGTGTTGTATGGCATTGAAGCTTGTTTGGAGGTTTGCTTACACAGTGTCCAAAGAATGGCCAGATGCATACAGAATGATGTCGTCTGCATAGAGGTGGATCAGGGAATCACCCGCAGCAAGAGCGAAAACAGCAGAGGTGTTTATTTTATTTTACCTTTATTTGAAGGGCAAGTTGGTCAGGATAATATCTATGAGGGTGCCCATGTTTATGGATTTAGGGTTGTACCTGGTGAGTTCCTTGATAATGTGTGTGAGATTGAGGGAAAATATCTTAGATTGCAGGACATCCGGGCTGTTAAGCATACCCCAGTTTAGGTCACCTAACAGAACGAACTCTGAAGATAGTTGAGGGGCAATCAATTCACAGATGGTGTCCAGGGCACAGCTGGGATCGGAGGGGGGGCTATAATAGATGGCAACAGTTAGAGACTTGTTTCTGGAGAGATTAAATTAGAAGCTCGAACTCTTTGGGCATAGACCTGGAAAGTATGACAGAACTTTGCAGGCTATCTCTGCAGTAGATTGAAAGTCCTTCCCCTTTGGCAGTTCTGTCTTGACAGAAAATGTTGTAGCTGGGGATGGACATTCCATTCATTTTAAAATGGAAAAGAGATTGAAGATAAATTGATATATCTACAAAAAAATACGAAAATAGAAAATGTACAGGATAGAACGACAAACCACATCTGCACTGCTACACCATCTTGGGTGGAACGCTTGCTCCGTTAGGTTAGCCGAGTCTGGCCACAAGTAGTGTCTATCTATTAAGCTGTCCGTGGTGCGGAAATGTTCTACCCTCTAATTGTTTACCAAAGTTACACCAGTAATGTTGGGGTACTGACCAAAAGTATGAGCTGAAATGCACTGTTCCAATTATTGTAGAAATGTTAGGGTTAACTAAACAACAAAATAAGCTTGTCTTCTGTAACTGCACAACAAGGGTGGCAGGTAGCCTAGCGGTTAGGAGGCCAGTACCCGAAAGGTTGCTGGTTAAAATCCCAGAGCTGACTAGGCGAAAAATCTGTTGATGTGCCCTTGAGCGAGGTACTTAACCCTAATTGCTCCAGGGTCACTGTCAATAATGGCCGATCCCTGGCTGTCACCCCACTCTCCGAGGCTGTCCTAGGTGGATTGGGATATCCAAATAACTCAATGCACTTGTACATGTGTGAAATAGGACAAATGTAAGCACCCATCTGAGTATTATCTTAACATGATGAGAATGCTGCAAATCCGCCAGTCAATTTTACCTCCAGGACTGAAACACAGTTTGAGGTCAGTGGCCCCACTGTCCATAACTATTAACTGTCCAATGTGCTGAAATTCTCTGTCCCTCAAATTGTGAGCCATAGCTACAACAGATACACCAGCAATGTTAGGATTAACTTTACTAAACATTCAAAACAGGATTTATTTTGACAGAGATTTTAAAAATAGACTTTTGTTGTCCATCTCCATCTGATGTGCATATTGAATTTGTACAGCGTGTTCCGTGGTAGTGACATTTGCTAAGCTTGTCCCTTGATGTCCCTGTACAAAGACATGAATGTTCAGACCTGGATCTGAAAGGTCACATCATATTGATTCATGGCAGTAGACATCAGACCCATTATTTAATGGGCAGCACAGCAGGAGACTGCCCAAATGTTGGAATCATGCTTAGCATTGATGCAGGCTGTATGGTGACCATACAGTATCTTGATTCACTTGATAGTCTAAGAATGTTTCCATTTGGTTGTTGTTTCTAAAGTAATTACTCAGGAATGTATTGGTAATACATGTGTAATCTTTCTTGACTTTATCACTTTGTAAATTCACAGTTGCTCATGTTTGTTTAGTTGACGTTTATAGCTTGATGTTGGTGACATTTTGCTTTTATGCATAGGCCTAAAGGATATAACTTGTAATATTTTCCCTGCTTCAATCCTGTTCCACTTGGTCTCAACCAGAACAGAGGAGTAGGTGCGTGTGGGTGAGTTTGTGCCTGAGGCGTGTTCATAGTGTGTAGCCCAGTCGATGCCCTCGGCGTCCCTTGATGTGGAGGTCAGTTAGACACGCACTGTTGCAGACAGACAAAACATATTGCAGTTGACTATAACAGCCTTGGGTTTATACAGAGTACACCATTTGAAGACCAATTCTATTCAATGTGAGCTATTCGAAAGCACCTTCTTCTTAACGCGCTCTGCGAGGGGCGTATTTTGAGGCGAAGGGAGGTTGCGCATTGAACGCAGCGTCGTAAACTATTTTGCTATCCAGCCCCAGCCAAAGGTTTGTGGATTTTATTTTTTCGTTTGCACACCCGCTCAAATCCACTTTTCAACTGTGCGCCTTTTTGGTTAACACAATTTGAACTCTGACAGAGAGGTGAACATGGGTTTATTTATTTTAGACAAGCGCGGAAAGGTGAAGGATAACGCCATATGTTTATTGTAACGGATAATAATAACGGACATTTGGACTTGATGGCCAAAGAGCCTTGACAACTGTTGATGGTTACTGTTGTGTTTGTTCTTCGATTAATTTTCACAATGACAGGTGACCAGCTGTTGAATCTCCGAGGAAAACTCTCCTCATTTTCTCTCTGGCTATCTCTGCTCTCTATCCCCGCAGCCTCCGACTCTATTTCACCAGAGTTTCTATCCTGAACCTGTTTGTTATTTTACACGATAAACATTACGATGGATAATGAGGAATGTGTAATTTGTTACATAATAAAACGATGCGGATAGTTCCCAGCACCTGTTGAACAGTGACAAGCCTACATTATGGCCTGCCGGAGCGGCTGCTGTTGTGGCTTCGGTCCCTTCAACGAGGATAACGCCAGGTTCCTAATGTTAGCGGTGTTTATAATCCTCTACCTCCTCTGCGGTGCCGCTGTCTTTTCAGCACTGGAACAGCCGATGGAAGCAGAGGCGAAGGACCGCTGGGCGCAGCGTTTTGAACAGTTTAGCCAAAAGAATAACCTGAGCAAGAGGGAGCTGGACAACTTCTTGAGGAACTACGAGGAGGCGAATTTGGCCGGGATTCGCGTGGACACTATCAGACCTCGGTGGGATTTTACCGGCGCGTTCTACTTCGTGGGGACTGTGGTCTCGACCATAGGTGATATTTTATGTAGCTTATAGATTCTCTCATTATCACATATGACACATCATATCCAACACCATGAATCAAAGCTGAAAGCTGGAGATAATCAATTTGATATTTAACTTACTTGGGACAAAATTGCTATTCATATTTTTTGGCACTCCAAAACTTGTAGTTTTTAGGAGTCATTTTAAAGGGAAATTAGGCTATAGGACCTGTACTGTGTAGGCTATAGGGATGTCTTGCTCTTATGAATTACTTTCAATAATTCCACAACTGGAACAATCACAGCCAACTAAAGAATGCTTCAATATGCATGCCTATCAAGTTTTAATTAGTCTTATTGTTTTTCATGTAATTGGTTTCAATATGAAACCCTGTTAAATTAGTGCCGCCTGGAGTGCCAATTACTAGGAAACTCCAGCAACTCTCTGTCTCTCCCTCTTTGTCTGAATGATATGAGACTGTGTTGGCAAACACAAGCCTGGTGAAGAGGGGATGTTTATGGCTCACAAGCCAATCTTCTCTCTGATCTTTTGTAGCTAAGCCACACAGCTAAAAGCCTTAATGCCTCTAGATTACTTTATTACATGTCAAGAAAGAAAATAAATGGATTTGGAGGAACTTAGCTAATGCATTTGTATTCAGTACAGATATACTAAATACATACTTCTTGTACTAAGATAAGGGGACAAAGGGAAGCCCTACCTTCTTTCTTTTGGGGGGGGCAGTGAATGGAAGTAATTGGAGAGATCCCTTTTCACCTCTGACTGCTCATTGTTAAATGCAGTGTGAAATGGAACATGGTCATCATGGAACAGAGGGAGCATGTAGTCAAGGGCTGGAATGGATGGACTCATCATGAGATTCATCACAGCTGGGCTCACACTGTCCATCAGATAAGAGCTGTGTGTGTGTGTGTGTGTGTGTGTGTGTGTGTGTGTTTGTGTGTGTGTGTGTGTGTGTGTGTGTGCGTGCGTGCGTGCGTGCGTGCGTGCGTGCGTGTGTGAGATTCTGTGGGTCCTCCATTGGTCTGAAAGTAGGCATTCCTAGTGTAGTATAAAGGGGTGGGGCGAGAATGAGAGAAGACGTGATAAAGGATGGTAAAAGAGGGAGGAGGAGAGAGAGAAGTAAGAAAGGTATAGAGGAAGAGAAGTAAAAAGGGAGGGTTAAGTGTGTGAGAGAGAAGTCAATTAGAGAGAATTATGAAGAGAGAGCGACGAGGGGATGTCTAGAAAGAGAGAAGGCGAAGAATCAAGAATAATATTATTCTTGTCACCATTAGCAACCCTGTAGGCGAGTGAGTGAGTGGCTGAGGAGGCATTGTGCATGTGACTGAATGGTGCTTCACTCCACTCAGGGCAGAGGGAGGGAGGGTGTGCTTGTTAACAACCAATTAACCGTCAGCATTGAACAAACTCTGAGCTTACTTACTGTACAGATGCTAAAACAGGCACACAATCCAAAAGCCAGAGCAAGTCTGTCGTGTTTGTGTGTTTGTGTGCGTGTTTGACACTTCTATTTGGGGCCTGTCTAGTGTGAGCGTTGCTTCAACTTATGTGCTTTTCCACCTGTCTGTGAAAGCTGACAGTGTACATTATGCTCAGGCTGACTGATTTAGGATTGTGAATAAACTAAAAATCATACTGCATTGTTCAGTGTGATTCAGTATTGTATTGTCACACTGTTGTTTTCTAATGGTAATGATTCTACTATCTGTCCAATCATGGTGTAATTAGTAATAAATTCAAGCAAAAACATAATTACTAGTTTTGACCTGTACTGTTTTCTTTATAATAACATATCCCTCCATCTTCATGTTCTCCAGGGTTTGGAATGACGACGCCAGCGACCATCAGTGGTAAGATCTTCCTCATCTTCTACGGCCTGATCGGCTGTGCCTCGACCATCTTGTTCTTCAACCTCTTCCTAGAGCGCGTCATCACCGTCATCGCCTTCGTCCTCAAGTCCTGCCACGAGCGTCGCCACCTTCGCAAGGCCGTGCTTCCGCAAAATGGCCGCCGACGCCTCTCCGAGGGCAGCGGAAGAGGCGGCAGGGGAGAGGGGCTGGCTGGGTGGAAGCCCTCGGTGTACTGTGTGATGTTGATCCTGGGCGCCGCCGCCATCTTGGTATCCTGTTGTGCCTCGGCCATGTACTCTGCTGTAGAAGGCTGGGGCTACCTGGATTCTCTGTACTACTGCTTCGTAGCGTTCAGCACCATTGGGTTTGGGGACATGGTGAGCAGCCAGATGTTTGCGTACGACGAGGGGAATGAGAGCCAGACGGCGTACCGGGTGGGTAACTTCCTGTTTATTCTGACAGGAGTTTGCTGTATCTACTCCCTGTTCAACGTCATCTCCATCGTCATCAAACAGGTATATGCTCATAATACATCAGCTCTTATTGCCTTTTGTTTAAGCAGGTAAGTCATTGAGGAAAAAAAAACTCTTTGACAAAAATTACCTGATAATGGCCTGCATCATCATCAACCCGGTGGGATTGTTGTTATTGTTACTGTATTCATCTTGCTCATTTTATTAAGTAAAGTAGTGACTTTGGGTGTTTTGAAAAGCACTTGTGAATAAAAGTCATTATTGTAGCCATTCATTTTGGAATCGTAAAAAAAAAAAAATTGTATTCAGAAAAATGTCATGTAAGCTTAGTCTCTAAGACTTTTATTATAGCATCGCCATTGATCATTTATGTTGTGACTTTGAGGTGCTGAACTGGCTGCTGAGGAGGCTGGATGTGCCATGTCGCTGCCCAGGGAGGGGGCGCGACCAACCGCACCCCAGACACCCCCGCAGGAACGTAGTAGTGCCCGGACACCTGAGGGCCAGGCGGGACCTGTCCATCGAGACGGACGCGGTGAACGACAGCGAGGCGGACGGACGGAGGATGTCTGGAGAGATGATCTCCATGAAAGACTTCTTGGCTGCCAATAAGGTGAGGAGAAGACATGAACATGTATGCGTCCACTACTTACGGTTTACGGCTGTTCCCAGATCAGACTTTGTGCAGATGTGAAATACTTGAGGCGTGTTCACATATACCTATCGAATCCAGATCCTGCAGTGTTTGGTACCCTGATCCTCCATATCCGGCCATTTAATTGCATAAGTGAAGTGCAAACGAATCGTGGTTCCTGCCCGTGTGGTCGTTCCAGGAAACGTTGATGCTGTATCATTAGATGTATTTTTACTGCTATATTGCTGTACCCAGCGCTTGTTCTACATTTATTTGGTAATGAATTAGTTTCTCTCCATTCATCAGGTGAACCTGGCCATCATGCAGAAGCAGCTGTCAGAGATGGCTAACGGTCACCCTCGCCAGTCAAGCTCCAGCTCCCGCCACAATGGCTTCTCCGGAGGGGTGGGCGCCCTGGGCATCATGAACAACCGCCTGGCAGAGACCAGCGTGGACAGATAGACCTACACCTACGTATACACATAAGTCAGACTGATTGACTGGCCAGAGAGACAGTCACAAGAAATCAGGACTTACTCTAAAAATACATTGGTTTTAATTGAACAAATAGAGAAATGTACAATACCCAACTCAATTCCAGGAGAATAATTGACCCCATGGACTAAAGCCTGGCCAGGCCACATCAGTTCAGAATATGTCACGTACACTCCGCATATCCAATCAAGCTGCGAAGGGAAAGGAAGTGCAGTGACATTCAGTGTGCAAAAAGTTTGCCGTTTCATAACTGTAGGGAGAATGAAATACAATACGTCTGCCCTACTTAATCAAGCTGTCCATTGCAGGAGAATAATTGACCTGAAGTACCAACCTATACCGCAACGAGGTTCCACTGTAAGATAACTCTGCCTGCCGCCACCCATTCTTCTCTGATGCATGCTGGTTCATCAGGCAGTGTCTATGTGCGTGCGTGCAGGAGTGTGTTGGTGTGCGCGCGTCTCCTTTACCCACATCTGGATCACAACCAACTGTAGCTACTGCTGGAATCTGGTGGTTAGTTACTGAGGCAGTTTCCATGGTGACACTACAGAATACAGAAAGCTACCCAAAGACATTGTAGCTGAGTGGTTTCAAACTACCCTATGGTATTCTTCATATCACTAGCGAATAACAGCTAGCCAACAGACTGCTCATCACCACGACTACAAACACCCTATACTGTCATCTTGATCAAGAAGACCCACCGCTCGCCTGCTTTTCAGAGAAAACACCGAGAGGGGAAGTAGCCTTCTGAGAAAAATACTGAATTTCCACTGTGTGTAAGAAACCGCAACCGATCTATAAGGGGAGACAGCCTTTATGAAAAGGCAGGCAAGACTTTTAGAGACAGCTGAATGTGGCAAACAGAAACACTGTCTAAATATTGTGCTTCTGTCTGAGTGGTTATGGCTACAGACTTGTTATGTTCATCAGCTGTAATGGGTTTTCTATTGCACTGCCGCCTCTAACTTGTTACCTGTTATGTTTGAGACATAGTGCAATGGACAATAACACCCAGCACAGCACTGCACCATTACAAACTAATGGATATCTATTTATTCTATCCAAAATGAAAAACAGAATTCTATTCTTTAGAGATTCCAATTTAGAGCGTATTATCAGAGGGCTGTTATCTTGCTGTTTCACCACACTATGTGGAAGCACCATAAGGCAGCAGCATACGGACTCTAACAATGAAGTATCACTCTTTTGTCCATATCTATCTGGACCTGGCCAGCATGCTCATATTAATGCTATGAAAAACAAGTCTCTCTCTGAGGTTATTTCAGGGCCTTTTTCTCATTCTTTCCATGACCGAGGTGTTATGTTCTCGTTCTATTCTGAAACTGGAACGAGAGAGACAAGTGAGAAAGGGATCTGTGAGAAAACAAAATGGCCGGTTGGGTGAAAGAGAAAACGGAGAAGTAGAAATGGACAGATCTGTGAAAAGGAGAGCCAGTTTTGGGGAAAGAAAGCAGTAATGAGCAGAGAGAGAGAGAGAGAGAAGAGCAGAACTGTTCAGATCAGAGTCTACATTATGGATTGGGTTGGAGCAGG
Source organism: Oncorhynchus masou masou (assembly GCF_036934945.1). NCBI lineage: Eukaryota > Metazoa > Chordata > Actinopteri > Salmoniformes > Salmonidae > Oncorhynchus > Oncorhynchus masou. Next base: position 9,498 of record NW_027009058.1, on the reverse strand, counting down.
GGCGACATACGCCTCTTCACACGCCTTGTTGAACGCACCGAAGAAGAGGCTCAAATTATACATGGTGCTAGTGAGACAGACTCCTACAGATTTACGTCACAGCGAGCTTTCGTGCTGAATGTCTCAATACCTAGCTAGTTATTCCGAAAAGCCGTAGGGAAAAGAAAAAGCCAATTTATCATGTCTTCCCTGTTACCTCTGATAACACACTACAGTGGAGAAGCAGTATAACAGGTGTGGCAGTCTGAATACAGCATAGCCCACAGTATCAGTCAGCAAATTAATGTGACCTGATATTTTTGTACCAAATGGTGATCTAATTTCATGTCACAATTTGAAACAGTGGTACAGTATATTATTGAGAAAATGATACAACTCTGCTACTTATTGTCACTAGCAGATTGTTTTTGCTACTTTGTAACTTCATCCATTTTGAAACAACCAATGTATCATTGGGTGACTATACTGTTGACAAAGAAATTACAACTAACTGTAGAGTACTGACAAGAATGTGACAGAAGAAATATGGATACGCCTGAAATGATCTAGTCTGGTGGTCTTGTTTGTATGTTGTCCCGTTGGGACTAACTTTATCATAGAGAGAACAGTAGTTGACGAGCCTCTACCAGGATTTCACCAACATGAGCGAGACCTGGGAGCCGAGGCTAGTAGTTGGCTATTGTCCCTCAGGAGGGAGGCAGAGAGAGGGTGAGGGAGCCTCTTCACCGCTGCCTAGCAAACAGGAGGTGTGAGAAGAGAAGGTGACTCACTGCGTTATTCAAAGCTCCTATCAAATCACATGTAGTCACAATAGCTCTTCGTGGAGTTCCCAGCTGGAGTTGAGTGTTAAGTGGCTGCCCACTCACTATTCCCTTTATGCCCATTCCCAAGAACACTGCCGCCACACTGGATAAACACATATAGCTAACATAAATACAGATGACTTGAGATATGACGAAATAGAGATGAGGTGTTGAAAAGCTAGAGACTGGAGATTGTCTTCCTATTAGGGCCATGGGGTTGTGAAACTAATGTCCCTGCACGTGTAACAACAAGAATGTTAAAAGGTGCTGACATGCTAGAGAGGCTATCTTGAGTCTGGTGTGGTTAATGCTTGTCCCGGGGTAAACAGTCTTACAAAGGCTCTTGAATTAGACCAGACAGACGCACATGAGGTGCTGACTGGCGTACAAAGACTGGCTTATTCATTCGATTAGTAAAACCTCAGTCATTATGTGAATAGGAGTAAATTGCTGCAACAATAAGTATATCAATCCCAATCCCATTATGAAGCATGTGTGAATGAGGGTGCGAATGAGGGTGAGCGCAGAGAGCTGAGAGAAATGGTGGGAGTTGTGCATTATCTCAATGGCTTATGAGAGCTCCCATGCGGCTATTGGGTAGAAGTGAATTAGGATACAGTATGATTAACATGCGGTATCTGTGAGTTATCATCTCAATTCAATGCATAGGCCTAGTCGAGTAAATAAAGTCACATCCAGCTTTCACTCCAAATCAAGGACTGGCAAAGAAGCAAAAGAATAATCAGATATTCAGCTTCTAAACATTTAATCCACTTTTTTTGTTACAGTATGTGCCAAGAGGAAGTCATAAATCAGTATAATAGATTGGGGGTCAAAGCCAAAGAACATGAAGTATATCAATACCAATCGAGAGAGGAGCTGATTTTTTTTGTTTATGACAGTAAAACATTCTTATGGCTATAACATTTGTTAGCGTCTTCAATTCTTGCACATTTTATCATAAAAATGTATATTTCAACACCGAACTGCTAAACTTGGAACCAATCAGAACTCCTGTACATACCCCTTGTGATCAATGCAGCCAATGGCTTGCTCCTAAGATGTAAACAGAGCCTGGTGAAAACTCAAGCTGCTGTCTGTCTGTGTGTGATGAGCTCCCAAAGACTGAAATAAAATACATATGTTTTCGAGTGCACTTGAAATATGCAGCATGCAATATGAATTGTCTTGATCGTACGAAGACGCAACTCCGTTGACCATTTTGCCAATTTATTGAAAGTTAGCCAATGATAGTTTGACTAGCCGAGCCAGCTACTGTAAACGTCAATGTGCCTGCTCAGGAGGCTAGTGTTTCATTAGCTGTCTCTCTGTCAGTGAATTACATTTTTCGAACCATGTTTTGTCATGATTATTTGTCTCATTTCAAGTAACTAGCTGCAGGCTTGAAGAAACATTAAATCATATACCTTGCAAACCCAAATAAAAGCATGTACGTAGATAGATGTGTGTGTCATGTATGCTAGAATGGAGGTTTAAAAATGACAGCCTCACATGAATATTAGCCAACACAGCATATCCTACACATATAGTATAGCTTGCAATACAATCTTCTCTTAAAAACAGCTAGGCACAATGTACTGTATACTATGTACAATATGACCACAGTTTGATTTCTAAACCAGATGAGTTCTCAAATATCAGCAGCTGCCCAATACCATGGTGGGCATGAATAATGTTGGATCCATTGGAATATAAGGTATGGAGAATGATGAAGAACCTGCAGGATTATAGAAACAGCAGTTGGGAAATTAATGTTTATGTTTCAAGTACTAAATGTTCAGAATGAGAATAGATTTATCTGGTTTACATTACTAGCCTAACTAACTTTACAAAAAGTTGATGTCCCCAAATTCTGGTCCATCCATTCATTATTCTACTGACTGTGACTGAGTGTGAGACATGTTTTCCATATTGTACGTTTCATGCCTATACATTCCAACAAAGAACACCGTCACAAATAGTGTTTCACCATTTAATGAGTACGGAGACAAATAGCAAAGGTTTCTACATATAGTGTAGCCTACCAATCAATTTATAGAGAGAGAGAGATTCATGCCAGATTCATACAATGTTATGATGTTGCAGTCCAGAAATGAGAGCTCTACCATCTACGCCAAAAGGCTGGACCTCTGATGGAGACTGTAGAACTGTCATCAATGCATGCTTCAGTAGTCATCCTCTCTAGAAGGAGTGTGCCCAGGCCCCATAGGTGTATCGAAAGGATCCCACCCTGGTCACCAATGTAGCCAACCGATATAGAGATCCGGAGACCGAGAACTCCACCACTGCAAAAGCCTGGGCTCCTGACATCGACAATAGGATTCTCGTCACTTCATGTTACAAAAGTAAAACATCAACTGTTTGTAACCTGGTCTTCGACATGCTCTAACAAGCATGTGTATCTGTAGTGGGTGTTCTTCTACTCCAAAATGCACTAGACTGTGTAGAATTTGTAAGACAAAATCTTCAACGAAAAGACCACAGGCAAATGCATGTGGTCGCGATGTCTAATAGTGACAGGAGGGCTAGTTAAAATTAAATTAGGATGGTTCTCCTCACAGGTGAGTGAATCAGTTGAGCCAATGCTTGGTATATAGTACTTGGTTGATCTCTGGGAGCAGGACACAAGAGAGGAGAGATAATAAATCCATGTGTGTACTGCGCGAGGAGGTTCCTCGCCATCTTAGCTGCCGCACATCTAGAATTCCCCAGCACCATTGCCAGAACTAGTCATTTCTATGCGATGCAGCCTCAGTCACATGTAGAAGTAAATGACAGCGTGCCCACAGTGCTTCCAAAACAAAGATCTACACACATATACAAGAGGGATATAGCTCACTCAATACAAAACATGGATTTTCTCTGGTGTTTGTAGAAACGCCTGCAACTGGACACAGGCCTTTATTAGATAACTGTTTTCCAGACTCGAGAATGATGAAAGTATTGCCAATACCAGGTTAGTCAACAGCTGTGTTTAGTACCTTAGATACGGAGAACGTGATAAGCAGACGTGATCAGCAGAGATGGTACCTGGATAGTAGGTGACTCAATGTGTTGATTGGTTTGCTGCTTAGTACTTGGCAGTGTTTGTGTAACGGCGTTCTTCTTTTGTTGAAGGAGAGTCGGACCGAAATGCAGCGTGTAAGTTACTCGTGTTTATTAGGAAGACAAACGAACGAACTATAAACGAATAACTAATAAATACAAAAACAACAAACAGAACGTGAAACCTATTACAGCCTGACTGGTTTTATAAAAAATAATTTATTATCATCAGTACCATTCATTCTTTACAAATCATAATTTACATACATACACAAAAAGATATTTTTAATTAAACTAATTAAATGAAACTAAACATAAACCCCAAACAAAACCTCAGGGGAGCATCTTCCCTCCCCGTCACCCTACAAAACACCTTTCCCTATCTCCCCGTCCCTAATCTAACCTCTTACAAATCTAAATGACACCCAGCCCTAAACCCCCTTCCACCTCTCCCGAGCAGCATGCTGCCCCCACTTCCTCTCCTCCTCTTCATCCTCCCCCTCAAATCTCCTTCCACTCTCCTCACTATCCCTTCCACCCCCAATCTCTCCCTGTCTTCACCATGTTCTGCCTTGCTTCCCACAGCCCCCGTTTAAAGAGACTCATGAGAAGCCAGAGCAGAAACCTGTCCCTATCCGTCCCTCTCACTCTCCCTACACCCCTCTCTAACCTGGCCCACGTCAATACAAAATCCCCCTTTACCAAACCTAACAACACCCGTGCCCTAGCCCATACTACTCCGGCAAAGGCACAGTCCCAAAAGACATGACGCACAGTCTCCTCCCTGCCACAAGAGGATCTTGGACAGGTGGGGGATTGCACTAAACTAAACCGGTACAAGATGGAACGTACCGGCAAACACTTATGAAGGCTCAACCAATTCAGGTCCTTGAGCCTGTTGTCCAGACCCCGCACCTGCACTCCCTCCCAGACCGCTTCCGAGATACCTACTACAGGCGCCCGACTCTCTGCCTTTCTGGCCTCCTCGTACAGGTGCCTATGATCTAAACCTACTCGGGCAACTTCAACCTCAGGGTGCGCACGCAGCCACTTGGCCGCATGACCAAAGTGCCACGGCAGCTGTTCCGCCCGAGGACCCATGTTAGACCACACCATTATGCTTCTCGCCTGATACGAGAAAACACCCGCAGGAAGTAACCGGACGGGTGTATCACTGGCTGAGCAAGCTCCGTTAACAAGAAAGAAACAAAAATTGTGTCCAGCTTGAGGGGAAATGTGGTACCCCCTACCTCCCTCCCCGATGGGACAGATCATACGTGCCCTGGCGACCCACTCATACCTGCCACTCCACATAAACTGAAACACAAGCTTCACTAGAGGCCTTCTCAGACAAACCGGCAATGGGTAGATGTATGCCAAATACAAAAGCGACGGCAACACATCCACCTTTAGGACCAGGACCTTGCCCATAAAAGACAAAAACCTAGCTTTCCACATTGCTAGCTTCCTCTGTACCACTGCAATACACATGTTCCAGTTTAGCGTCGCAGAGCCGGAGGTCTCAAAATGGACCCCGAGAATCCTCAGGGCCCCCTTACAGAGAGATAACCCCCAGGCACATCCGTTCTACCACGCCATCTTCCGAAAAACTTGACGGAAGACTTTGCATGATTCAGAACTGCTCCCGACGCCGAGTGAAATCCCCAAAGATGGCAAGGGACCTTGTCAGGCACGAGTCCTTGCACAACAACAAGGAAGTGTCGTCGGCGTACTGCGTCATCTTAACACGCAGTCCACCACTTCCAGGGATCAGCAGACCTTCCACCCCTGTGTCTGCCCTAATGGCAGCCCCCAGAGGCTCCATGTACAGAACGAAGAGGAGAGCCGAGAGTGGGCACCCCTGCCTGACCCCAGACGAGAGGTCAAAACGTCACCCAAGTGACTATTTACACTAACTCGGCACCCCGCTCCGACATATAATGTACGAATCCATCCTATAAACTTCTCCCCAAATCCTAATCGACCTAACACTCTGAATAAAAAAGATCTATTCACGCGATCAAAGGCTTTCGCCTGATCTAGCGCTGCTACCATAAAAGGCAGTCCTCTATCTTCAACCCAAGCGATGGAGTCCCTGATTAACTGTAGGTTCCATCTAATAGAGCGGCCCTCTACCCCGCACGTCTGATCCTCATGAACGACGTAGGGAAGGGCTGTGCGCAACCGGTCTGCTAAAACCTTTGCAAGTAGCTTGTAATCTACACACAGCATGGTCAACGGCCGCCAGTTGCCAAGGTCAGTTACTTCCCCTTCTTATATAAAAGTGACAGCACACCAACAGCCATTGATCCCCCGGGACCCCGTCTCAAGGATGGCCTTCAAGACTTCGAGGACCACTGGTCCAAGTATACCCCAAAACTTGAGATAAAACTCAGCCGGCAGCCCATCCATCCCAGGCACCTTCCCTTTTCCCATCCTCCTAAGAGCGCTCTCAACCTCTTCTAGTGAAATCTGGGCCTCCATCACTTCTCTAATGTCCTCCGGCAACCGCCTGGACAAGTGTTCTAAAAACACATTTCCCTGCTCTACATCTATTTCCCTTTCCTTAAATAAACCTTGGAAATGATCAGTTGTCACCCTGACCATATCCTCTGGTTCTCTAACTATACTACCATTTTCTTCCCTAACACCAAGCATTACCTTCCTACTCTGTCTTGCCCTAACCGACTTAAAGAACATAGCAGAACAAGTCTCATTATGTTCTAGAAAGCCGCTATGCGCACGCTCCAGGAAAACTCGAGCCTTCCGCTCCTGCAACTCCCTGAGCTGCGCCTTTAGGGTTGAGGATCTCTCCCAGTCAAACGACCCGCCGAGGTTGCCTGCCTCGTATTCGAGATCAATTAACCTTTGGATACGATCCACCTCCCTCCTCTCCTCCCTTTTTTTCCTCTTGCAATACCCTATTATAAAAGCCCTAATCCTCACCTTAACTAATTCCCACCACTCTAACACCCCCTCGCACATGGACCGGAGACCCTCAAGCCTCCTAAAGAAAACATAAAACCCGTCAACAAAAGCCTGCTCCTCCAGCACGTCCCGATCTAGCTTCCAGTACCCCTTACCAAAGAGGCAGACCGACGACCCCACCTGCAGGAGCACCCCGTCGTGATCCGAAAAGAAAACAGGCAACAGCCGCCCAGACAACTTTCCCAAAGACCTGGGTACAAAAATATAATCGAGCCTCCGCTCAACCCCCTGGAGTTACGCCATGTAGGACCGTCCATTTTCGGAGTAGTGTGCATACCACCATCTACCAGACCATGGCAAGCCATTAGCCTAGCAATGGCGCCTGCACTGTTATCCCCCCTCTTCCTAAATCTGTATTAAAATCCCCCTATCACTAATTTCCTATTTGTAACACACAGGGGCGTCAGACAGTCCACCATCTCCTTCCTGTCTGCCACCCCCTGTGGCCCATACACCACCACTAATCTAAATTTACACTCCCTTATCGTGACATCCACCCCTATAACTCTCCCCTGCATTACAACAAAGGAATCTTCTACTTTTACCTCCCTGTGTCCACACAAAATCCCTACCCCAGATGAGTGCACCCCCCCTACACCCCAAACCGACTCTCCCTTGTCCCACTCCCTCTTAAATCTACTAACATCCCCTCCATCCCTCAGGTGAACCTCCTGCAAAAAACAAAAATCAAAACCCACACCCTCCAAATAACTAAAAACCGCCCTCCTCTTAACAACATCTCTTAAACCCCTTACATTTAAACTAACAAAAGTAAAATTAGACTCCATGAAGAAAATAAAATACAACATGTAATATACTCAAATACTAAACCCAGACAGAAAAAAAAAAAAAAAAAAAAAAAAAAAAAAAAAAACAGGAGACTCACCCGATGCTCCCCTGCTCCATATCTACCGGTGAGAACACCATCTGTAATCCCGACATCCCCCCTCTTCCTCCATCACACCATCCCAGGATGCAGGAATAGTGTTTGGCTTCGGGTGCCCTGCACCCTGGGTCTACCCCCACAATCCTCCCCTCCCCAGTGTTGCAGCTGGTTTGGAAGAAAATTGGGGAGGCTGAGTCCCCAAACAAAAACCCCCCACCTCCTCCTGTACCCAGTCCTGAGTCTTGTTAGGTGTGTCACCACCCAAATGAAGTTGAGAGTCTTGGGAAACCAGCAGCAACCCAGAGGTTTCTCCCACCCCCATCACTCTCTTGGCCATCCCCACCCCCTCACTGTCGGCCAATCGCACCCTCCTCTTCATTCTCTTCTTTGGTGATGGCGGCAGTGGAGAGATACCACCCCCTCCCCCGCCAGCTCCTCCACCATACCCCTCATCTCTTCCACCATGTCACTTTCCCCCAGTCCACTTGCTCTTCCACCGTCTTCTTCTCTAACATTCCTCCCTCACTTTCTTCTCTCTCATTCTCCTCCACTCGGTTACCTTCTTCCACCGCTTTTCCTGGTTCTCCTACTCCCGTGCCTTCCGTTTCCTTCTCTCTTCCATCCACCGCTTCTTGCTCCTCCTCCTTCCTTGTAGCCTTCCCCTCTGGACTTGTAGTCTTATCATGAGGCATGTTTCCTTCCCCTCCTCTTCTTCCCCCATCCCCAGCTCCTGCCCCCCCCCAGCCGCAGACGCATATGACCTCTGACGGGCCGGGCACTCCCGCCACAGGTGTGCTGACGAGCCACACCCATGGCATGTCTTAGGCTTGTCACAATCCCTCGCCTCGTGATCCTCAGATCCACAAAATCTGCATTTTCTCATGCTGCACGAGGCAAAAATGTGTCCATAGGCCATACAGCGCCTGCAAAATGGGGGCTGACGTGCATAAAACAAAGTCCCCCTGTCAGCCCCAAGGGAGAACATAGCAGGAGGATGAAGGTATCCACCATGTCCCTTTGGGTCCTCCCTGAGGAGGGCTTGGAAACCTCTCCTCCCATTCCAAAACCCAAGGGAGTCTTTGAGGTGCCTAGCTGAGGAAACGTTATCCATGTATCTCCCCAGAAAAGCCCTCACCTCTTCATCCTTAACGTAAGGGTTATACATGTTAACAGTCACAACCCTAAAGTTATTCTTCGCCAGACTTGATATTTCGTAGTGGCACATCGGCCTCTCTCCTCCCACTGCTCTTGCCCTTCTAAGGATATCATCATGCTTTTCTTCAGAATATAGCGCGACGTCGTATGCTCCCTCCAACGAGTTGCCTTGGAAACAAAACACGTCCTTCACCGTCAGCTTTAGAATCCCCATCAATATAATTCTTCCAAAAGATTCTCGTCCTAACGGCTCCAACTCCTTTTCCTTCCAAGCAAAACGAATCGTGTTAGCCAGCCCAATCCCAGGGATCGACCGTGATGATGTATTTAGCACCATCTCCGCAAGGAGAATGGCGCTCGTTCTTTTCTCTTCTGATACAAGAAAAAACGAAAATCCAAAAGTGACCGCAACTGTCCGGTGAAAACTAGCACAGAGACAGGAACAATCACCCACGAAATACAAAGCGAAAACCAGGCTACCTAAATACGGTTCCCAATCAGCGACAACGAGAATCACCTGACTCTGATTGAGAACCGCCTCAGGCAGCCAAACCTATTAAACACACACACCCCTAATCAGCTACAATCCCAACTACTACA
>NW_027009057.1:0-57476 GCF_036934945.1 Oncorhynchus masou masou | reverse complement strand
CCCGCTGTTCCATAAGGTTGGTTTTCATCTGAGGTGAAGTTACATGAAGTCTCTAGATCTCTGAGATATAAATGTATATCTGGAGAACAGTATAAAACGATTTCTAGAGTGTTGAACATTTTCCGAAGGCCCAGTGGACTCCATCATTGGGAAATGACATAAAAAAACATGGACCTATCCAAACTCAGAGGCTGGCTGTCCAGACCAATCTGAGCAACCTGGCAAGAAGGACCTTGGATCTTGGGAGGTAACCAAGAACCAAATTACCACTCTGACAGAACTACGGAGTTCTTTGGCTGAGATGGGAGAACCTAGCAGAAGCACAAGTCTCTACAGAATCACCAATCTGGGCTTTATGGGAAGCCACTCCTGAGAAGAAGGCACCTGAAGTTTTTAAAATGTATGTGAAAGAGTTGTTGAGGGAGAGGTTGTTGTCCTGGCACCACACTGACCTCCTCCCTGTAGGCCGACTCGTCGTTGTCGGTGATCGGGTCTACCATTGTTGTGTCATCGGCAAACTTAATGATGGTGTTGGAGTCGTGCCTGGCCGTGCAGTCATGAGTGAACAGGGAATACAGGAGGGGACTGAGCACGCATCCCTGAGGGACCCCTGTGTTGAGGATCAGCGTGGCGGATGTGTCGTTACCTACCCTTACCACCTGGGGGCGGCCTGTCAGGAAGTCCAGGATCCAGTTGCAGAGAGAGGTGTTTAGTCCCAGGGTCGTTAGCTTAGTGATGAGCTTTGAGGGCACTATGGTGTTGAATGCTGAGCTGTAGTCAATGAATAGCATTCTCACATAGGTGTTCCTTTTGTCCAGGTGGGAAAGGGCAGTGTGGAGTGCAATTGAGATTGCGTCATCTGTGGATCTGTTGGAGCTGTATGCAAATTGAAGTGGGTCTAGGGTTTCTGGGATGATGGTGTTGATGTGAGCAATGACCAGCCTTTCAAAGCACTTCATGGCTAAAGGCGTGAGTGCTATGGGTCGGTAGTCATTTAGGCAGGTTTCCTTAGTGTTCTTGGGCACAGGGTCTATGGTGGTCTGCTTGAAACATGTTGGTTTACAGACTCAGACAGGGACAGGTTGAAAATGTCAGCGAAGACACTTGCCAGTTGGTCAGCGCACGGAGCACACGTCCTGGTAATCCGTCTGGACCTGCGACTGAATGTTGTCCTGTTTAAAGGTCTTACTCACATCGGCTACGGAGAGCGTGATCACACAGTCGTCCAGAACAGCTGATGCTCTCATGCATGTTTCAGTGTTGCTTGCCTTGAAGCGAGCATAGAAGTAATGTATCTCGTCTGGTAGGCTCGTGTCACTGGGCAGCTTGAACGGATGGCAGTGGGGGTTTACTACGAATTCTCAGGAGGCAGCCTGACCTCCGCCCTTCTCCATCTTTTCTTTGCGCAAATGACAGTGATTTGGGCCTGTTCCTGGGAAAGCTGTATATCCTTTGTGTCGGACTCGTCGGACTCGTTAAAGGAAAACGCTTCTTCCACTTCGAGGTGTGTTCTGATGTCTAGAAGTTATTTTCGGTCATAAGAGACAGCAACGGCAATATTTATGTACAAAATAAGTAAAAAAAACAAGTTACAAACAACCCCAAAAAACCTAACAAAAGAGCACGGTTGGTTCGGAGCCTCGCCGGCGCCATTCATTCTCAGCAATACTGGAATGGCTTCATATCAACAATGTGAAAGTCCTTGAGTGGTCCAGCCAAAGCCCATCCTTGAATCCCATTGAAAAAAATCTGTGGAAAGACTTGAAGATTGCTGTTCATCGCCACTCCCCATCTAATTTAAAATCTGCAAGGAAGAAAATCCCCAAATGCTGATACCCAAGACAACTGACTGCTGCAATCGCCGTCAAAGGTGTTTTTACAAAGCATGTGAATACTTGTATTTATGTAACCTTTATGTAACCTTTGTGTAACCTTTATCTAACCTTTATCTAACCTTTATGTAACCTTTATCTAACCTTTATCTAACCTTTATTTAACCTTTATCTAACCTTTATGCAACCTTTATGCAACCTTTATTTAACCTTTATGTAACCTTTATGTAACCTTTAACTTTTATTTAACTTTTATTTAACCTTTATCTAACATTTATCTAACCTTTATTTAACCTTTATGTAACCTTTATTTAACCTTTATTTAACCTTTATGTAACCTTTATTTAACCTTTGTTTAATAATTTAATTTATTTAACCTATTTAACTAGGCAAGTCGGTTAATAACAAATTCTTATTTGCAATGACTGTCTAGGAACAGTGGAACAGTGGGTTAACTGGTCTAGGAACAGTGTAACAGTGGGTTAACTGGTCTAGGAACAGTGGGTTAACTGGTCTAAGAACAGTGGGTTAACTGCCTTGTTCAGTGGCAGAACGACAGATTTTTACCTTGTCAGCTCGGGGGATCTAATCTAGCAACCTTTCAGCTCCTGGCCCAACACTCTAACCACGAGGGTACCTGCCGCCCAACGCCCAAGGCGAATTACTTATACAAATCCTATATTTCTGTATTTCATTTTCAATAAATTTGAAAACATTTCTATTTATGTTTTCACTTTGTCATTATGGGGTATTGTTTACTGAGAAATAAAACATGATTTAATCCATTTTGAATTCAGGCTGTAAAAACAAAATGTGGATACATCAAGTGGCTTGAATACTTTCTGAAGGCCTGAATACTGTTGTAATGGCTTGAATACTTTCTGAAGGCCTGAATACTGTTGTAATGGCTTGAATACTTTCTGAAGGCCTGAATACTACTGTTGTAATGGGCCTGAATACTTTCTGAAGGCCTGAATACTGTTGTAATGGCTTGAATACTTTCTGAAGGCCTGAATACTGTTGTAGTGGCTTGAATACTTTCTGAAGGCCTGGATACTGTTGTAATGGCTGGAATACTTTCTGAAGGCCTGAATACTGTTGTAATGGCTTGAATACTTTCTGAAGGCCTGAATACTGTTGTAATGGCTTGAATACTTTCTGAAGGCCTGAATACTGTTGTAATGGCTTGAATACTTTCTGAAGGCCTGGATACTGTTGTAATGGCTTGAATACTTTCTGAAGGCCTGAATACTGTTGTAATGGCTTGAATACTTTCTGAAGGCCTGAATACTGTTGTATTGGCTTGAATACTTTCTGAAGGCCTGAATACTGTTGTAATGGCTTGAATACTTTCTGAAGGCCTGAATACTGTTGTAATGGCTTGAATAATTTCTGAAGGCCTGGATACTGTTGTAATGGCTTGAATACTTTCTGAAGGCCTGAATACTGTTGTAATGGCTTGAATACTTTCTGAAGGCCTGAATACTGTTGTAATGGCTTGAATACTTTCTGAAGGCCTGAATACTGTTGTAATGGCTTGAATACTTTCTGAAGGCCTGAATACTGTTGTAGTGGCTTGAATACTTTCTGAAGGCCTGAATACTGTTGTAATGGCTTGAATACTTTCTGAAGGCCTGAATACTGTTGTAATGGCTTGAATACTTTCTGAAGGCCTGAATACTGTTGTAATGGCTTGAATACTTTCTGAAGGCCTGGATACTGTTGTAATGGCTTGAATACTTTCTGAAGGCCTGAATACTGTTGTAATGGCTTGAATACTTTCTGAAGGCCTGAATACTGTTGTAATGGCTTGAATACTTTCTGAAGGCCTGAATACTGTTGTAATGGCTTGAATACTTTCTGAAGGCCTGAATACTGTTGTAATGGCTTGAATACTTTCTGAAGGCCTGAATACTGTTGTAATGGCTTGAATACTTTCTGAAGGCCTGAATACTGTTGTAATGGCTTGAATACTTTCTGAAGGCCTGGATACTGTTGTAATGGCTTGAATACTTTCTGAAGGCCTGAATACTGTTGTAATGGCTTGAATACTTTCTGAAGGCCTGAATACTGTTGTAATGGCTTGAATACTTTCTGAAGGCCTGAATACTGTTGTAATGGCTTGAATACTTTCTGAAGGCCTGAATACTGTTGTAATGGCTTGAATACTTTCTGAAGGCCTGAATACTGTTGTAATGGCTTGAATACTTTCTGAAGGCCTGAATACTGTTGTAGTGGCTTGAATACTTTCTGAAGGCCTGGATACTGTTGTAATGGCTTGAATACTTTCTGAAGGCCTGAATACTGTTGTAATGGCTTGAATACTTTCTGAAGGCCTGAATACTGTTGTAATGGCTTGAATACTTTCTGAAGGCCTGAATACTGTTGTAATGGCTTGAATGGCTTTTCTGAAGGCCTGAATACTGTTGTAATGGCTTGAATACTTTCTGAAGGCCTGAATACTGTTGTAATGGCTTGAATACTTTCTGAAGGCCTGAATACTGTTGTAATGGCTTGAATACTTTCTGAAGGCCTGAATACTGTTGTAATGGCTTGAATACTTTCTGAAGGCCTGAATGCTGTTGTAATGGCTTGAATACTTTCTGAAGGCCTGAATACTGTTGTAATGGCTTCAATACTTCCTGAAGGCCTGAATACTGTTGTAATGGCTTGAATACTTTCTGAAGGCCTGAATACTGTTGTAATGGCTTGAATACTTTCTGAAGGCCTGGATACTGTTGTAATGGCTTGAATACTTTCTGAAGGCCTGAATACTGTTGTAATGGCCGGGTGGTGCACCGGGAAACAACACAGAGTTTATGCCTGTTGATAACCTCACACCTCAGAGATGTTTAAAGCGCATGCATTAGGCCAGGATATTTTCCATTAGCAAGACTGACCATTAGGCTAGATAGGATAATGACCCATTAGCAAGACTGACCATTAGGGTAGGGTAATGACCCATTAGCAGGACTGACCACTAGGCTAAGCTTTACCATAGGACTCAAATCTATTGTGAAAAGACCGAAACACAAAGTCTTTATTCTCATCTGCATCTGTATTTCACTGGGAAAGTAACGTTGGTTAATGAAGAGTCCATTCTCTTCCTCCCTGACCATCTAGAAGTCCGAGTGTAACAGAACGGAGGTGGAGCTGTACACCCTGAACATTGTATTGCTTCAACTTGTTGTTTCATTTGCCCACTGTTTCCATACTGGTTTGTTGTTGGTCAAAGCCATCTGGCCTCTGTTTCCATACTGGTTTGTTGTTGGTCAAAGCCATCTGGCCTCTGTTTCCATACTGGTTTGTTGTTGGTCAAAGCCATCTTGCCTCTGTTTCCATATTGGTTTGTTGTTGGTCAAAGCCATCTGGCCTCTGTTTCCATACTGGTTTGTTGTTGGTCAAAGCCATCTGGCCTCTGTTTCTGGCCTTTGTCTCAGGATGGTAAGTTGGTGGTTGAAGATATCCCTCTAGTGGTGTGGGGGCTGTGCTTTGGCAAAGTGGGTGGGGTTATATCCTTCCTGTTTGGCCCTGTCCGGGGGTGTCCTCGGATGGGGCCACAGTGTTTCATCATTTTATAACCAACTATTTCCTCCCCTGCTCTGAGTGAGCGCAATGTCTATAGTGACTCATCAGGTAGAAGGGTAGCCTAGTGGTTAGAGCGTTGGACTACTAATCGGAACGTTGCGAGTTCAAACCCCTGAGCTGACAAGGTACAAATCTGTCGTTCTGCTCCTGAACAGGCAGTTAACCCACTGTTCCTAGGCCGTCATTGAAAATAAGAATTTGTTCTTAACTGACCTGCCTGGTTAAATAAAGGTAGAAGTTCTGTTTATTTAATTCAATGTCTGGTTTCCTTTGTTCCATATTTCCTGTGTGTCTGCGTCCCACGTCTCTGTCATTAGGAGCCGGCGCTTAGTGCCACGTGGCTTCCTGCTCCACGCTTTGGAGTCAGAAGAACATTTAATAAGAGAAAATGATTGTTCCGTGGTGTTGAAATATCATTAAGTGTGATTCAGATGAATGTACCAAATGGATGTGGAAATGGCCTTTTACATCGTAGAACCAGTTAATTGGTTATAATTGCCAAATTGGGTAATTGTTCCGCCCTGGGGGGTTAAGTGCTTATTATGTCAGCCAATCTGATTGAGCTCCTGTTAGACAGATTCCAATTGGTTTATCAAGGGGGAGGGTGTTCGGATAGAACAGCCTTCTGGTTATTACCTGTTGAGCTCCAGAGGGAGGGTGATAGACCTGCCTTCTGGGTTATTACCTGTTGAGCTCCAGAGGGAGGGGATAGACCTGCCTTCTGGGTTATTACCTGTTAAGCGCCAGAGGGAGGGTGATAGACCTGCCTTCTGGGTTATTACCTGTTGAGCTCCAGAGGGAGGGTGTTCGGATAGAACAGCCTTCTTGTTATTACCTGTTGTGCTCCAGAGGGAGGGTGATAGAAAAGCCTTCTGGGTAATTACCTGTTGAGCTCGAGAGGGAGGGTGATAGAACAGCCTTCTGGGTTGTTACCCATCCTATATATTTAGGAACTCTGAGCTGATTTACACTCTGAGGTCATCAACCTGCCTTTCCTTCAGCTGATTTACACTCTGAGGTCATCAACCTGCCTTTCCTTTAGCTGAGTTACACTCTGAGGTCATCAACCTGCCTTTCCTTCAGCTGATTACATGCCCTTACCACAGCTACAAGGTCCATATTTCTATTCTCTCCTCTAGCCTCGGTGAGATGGGAGGAGAATGCTGGGCTGTTCCACTATAAGACCTGAACCCACCTTTCTCTCTCTTCTCTCTCTCTGTCTCTCTCTTCTCTCTCTCCCTCACTATATCTCTCTCCCTCACTATCTCTCTCACTCTCTCTCTCTCTCTCTCTCTCTCTCTCTCTGTCTCAGGGTGAGGTGGGTGGAGTCTGCTGGGCTGTTCCACTATAAGACCTGAACCCACCTTTCTCTCTCTCTCTCTCTCTCTCTCTCTTCTCTCTCGCTCTCTCTCTCTCCCTCACTATCTCTCGCTCCCTCACTATCTCTCGCTCCCTCACACTCTCTCTCACTCTTTCTCTCGCCCTCCCTCTCTCTCTCTCTCACTCTCTCTCTCACTCTCTCTCTCTCCTCCCTCTCTCTCTCTCTCTCTCTCTCTCTCTCTCTCTCTCTCTCTTCTCTCTCGCTCTCTCTCTCGCTCTCTCTCCTCACTATCTCTTGCTCCCTCACTCTCTCTCTCACTCTCTCTCTCCCTCACTCTCTGTCTCTCTCTCACTCTGTCTCTCTCTCACTCTCTCTCTCTCTCTCGCTCCCTCACTCTCTCTCTCTCCCTCTCTCTCTCTCTCTCTCTCTCTCTCTCTCTCTCTCTCTGTCTCAGGGTGAGGTGGGTGGAGTCTGCTGGGCTGTTCCACTATAAGACCTGAACCCACACCTCTCTCTCTCTCTCTCTCTCTCTCTCTCTCTCTCTCTCTCTCTCTGCTCTCTCTCTCGCACCCTCACTCTCTCACTCTCTCTCTCTCTCTCTCTCTCTCAGTGGTGAGGTGGGTGGAGTCTGCTAGGCTGTTCCATTATAAGACATGAACCCACCTCCCCTCTCTCTCACCTTCTCTATTCTACTGACTGCAGAACGGAGGCAAAACTGGAGCAGAGGTAAGTCCAAATGGATCCTTTCTAACCTCATATTCATTATCTCCAGGACCGTACCAGTGTCTACTTGAGAAACAGGGGTTTTCTACCTTCTGTAGTCAAAATGAGGACCAGAAAAGGTGCTAAGTTTGTATCAAACAGAACATGTATCACTCGATACGTTTGTTCACGAGTCAATTGAGTTGATCTCAAACGCTTTGCCGAGTGGGCATCCTGTGCTCCACTGACTCATCCTGAGCTGACTCTCTGCCCTCGGCTCCTCAAAGAAGTGATCTTCCACTGTACCCTTCGGCTGCCTGAAAGAAGAATGAAAACAGAAATACACATCACAATATTATCTTTAATGATATTATATACATGGTTACACATCACAATATTATCTTTAATGATATTATATACATGGTTACACATCACAATATTATCTTTAATGATATTATATACATGGTTACACATCACAATATTATCTTTAATGATATTATATACATGGTTACAGATCACAATGTTATCTTTAATGATATTATATACATGGTTACACATCACAATATTATCTTTAATGATATTATATACATGGTTACACATCACAATATTATCTTTAATGATATTATATACATGGTTACACATCACAATATTATCTTTAATGATATTATATACATGGTTGCATTTCATTATCTTTAATGATATTATATACATGGTTACACATCACAATATTATCTTTAATGATATTATATACATGGTTACACATCACAATATTATCTTTAATGATATTATATACATGGTTACACATCACAATGTTATCTTTAATGATATTATATACATGGTTACACATCACAATATTATCTTTAATGATATTATATACATGGTTACACATCACAATATTATCTTTAATGATATTATATACATGGTTACACATCACAATATTATCTTTAATGATATTATATACATGGTTACAGATCATTTATCTTTAATGATATTATATACATGGTTACACATCACAATATTATCTTTAATGATATTATATACATGGTTACACATCACAATATTATCTTTAATGATATTATATACATGGTTACACATCACAATATTATCTTTAATGATATTATATACATGGTTACACATCACAATATTATCTTTAATGATATTATATACATGGTTACACTTCATTGTCTTTAATGATATTATATACATGGTTACACATCACAATATTATCTTTAATGATATTATATACATGGTTACACTTCATTGTCTTTAATGATATTATATACATGGTTACACATCACAATATTATCTTTAATGATATTATATACATGGTTACAGATCACAATGTTATCTTTAATGATATTATATACATGGTTACACATCACAATATTATCTTTAATGATATTATATACATGGTTACACATCATTGTCTTTAATGATATTATATACATGGTTACACTTCATATTATCTTTAATGATATTATATACATGGTTACACATCACAATATTATCTTTAATGATATTATATACATGGTTACAGATCACAATATAAAAAATATGAAATAACACATATGGAATCATGTAGTATCCCAAAAAATTGTTAAACACATCAAAATATATTTACATTTTTAGATTCTTCAAATAGCCACCCTTTGCCTTGATGACAGCTTTACACACTCTTGGCATTCTCTCAACCATCTTCACCTGGAATGCTTTTCCAACAGTCTTGAAGGAAGTATGTTGAAGAATGTTGAATATATTTCCTAGAAGGGCACCTGGAGGTTCAGCAGTGTGGCATAACCAGCAATTTCTGTGCTTAGTTTTAGTTAATGAGCGTAATGAAGTCAGCCTGTGTTCATTTTCAATGGGGCGTGTTTCAGGCTGACTGCGTGGCTTGTGGTGCTGGTGAGGGCATGGTAGGAGGGTTGGCCCTGTCGT
Source organism: Oncorhynchus masou masou (assembly GCF_036934945.1). Classification (NCBI taxonomy): domain Eukaryota; kingdom Metazoa; phylum Chordata; class Actinopteri; order Salmoniformes; family Salmonidae; genus Oncorhynchus; species Oncorhynchus masou. The sequence goes on along the minus strand of NW_027009057.1, from coordinate 48,098 downwards.
GGAAATATTTTGGTCAATCATATTCCACAAATACCGGAGCATGTGAGTTCAAATAGACTTTTCATTACTTCATAATAAAAGCCTGGCCGACATCCAGTGAAATTGCAGCCAAATTCAAAACCAGAAATCCTCATTATACCAGTTATACATCGGTTTAAAGATGAACCTCTTTCAGCTAGGGGGCACTATTTTTATGTTTGGAAAAATAACAATTCCCAAAGTAAACGGCGTATTTCTCAGGCCCAGATGCTAGAATATGCATATAATTGACGGAGTAGGATAGAAAACACTCAAAAGTTTCCAAAACTGTCAAAATATTGTCTGTGAGTATAACAGAACTGATATTGCAGGCGAAAACCTGAGGAAAATCAAACCAGGAAGTAGCTTCTATTTTGAAAGCTCCATGTTCCATAGTCTGCCTTCGCTCCATTTAAAGGGATATCAACCAGATTCCTTTTCCTATTGCTTCCTCAAGGTCTCAACAGTCTTTAGACATAGTTTCAGGCTTTTATTTTGAAAAATGAGCAGGAGAGATAACATTGCGTCAGTGGATAGCTGGGTGTTCGCATGAGTTTTACTTGCGCAACAGAGTGGGACAGCCATTGTCTCATTGTCCCTCTCCTACTGAAAAAGAGACAGTCGCCTTTCATATATTATCGATTATATATTTTAAAAACAACCTGAGGATTGACTATAAAAAACGTTTGACATGTTTCTGTGGACATTACGGATACTATTTGGAATTTTTGTCTGCGAAAACATGACCGCTCGAGCCTGTGGATTTCTGAACATAACGGGGCAAACAAATGGAGGTATTTTGGATATAAAAATAATCTTTATGGAACATTTATTGTGTAACTGGGAGTCTTGTGAGTGAAAACATCCGAAGATCATCAAAGGTAAGCGAGTAATTTGATTTATTTTCTGATTTTCGCGACCAAGCTACTTTGATGCTAGGTGTTCATAATGTTTTGTCTAGTGATCGATAAACTTACACAAACGCTTGGATTGCTTTCACTGTAAAGCATATTTTCAAAATCTGACACGACAGGCGGATTAACAAAAAGCTAAACTGTATTTTGTTATATTGCACTTGTGATTTCATGAATATAAATATTTTTAGTAATTTTCTTTTAATGTGGCGCTCTGCAATTCAGCGGTTGTTGATGAAAATGGGATACGCCACGGTGTCAGAGTTCAAAAAAGGTTTACAGCGAAAGCATACGATTATCTGAGGACAGCGCCCAGCAGGCAAATCATTAGAAATAGCAATAAAATGTATCACTTACCTTCGATGATCTTCATTGGTTGCACTCACAAGACTCCCATTTACTCAATAACTGTTTATTTTGTTCGATAAAGTTCCTCTATATATCCAAAACCGCGTTTTGTTCAGTAATCCACAGGCTCAAAGGCAGTCAAAACAGGCATACAAAAAATCAGACAAGTATCAGTAAAGTTCGTAGAAACATGTCAAATTATGTTTATAATCAATCTTCAGGTTGTTTTTAGTCGTAATAATATAAATAAAATATAATATAAATAAACTCAATAATATTTCAACCGGACAATAATTTTGTCAAAATAAAAAGGCGTGCTCTCTGTCGTGCATGAAAAACCTCTGGGACACTGCAGTGTCCACTCATTCAGAGTGACCTTACTCCCTCATTTTTCAGAATACAAGCCTGAAACAATTTCTAAAGACTGTTGACATCTAGTGGAAGCCATAGGAAGTGCAATTGGAGTCATAAGTCAATGGAATCCGTATAGACAGTCAATGGAAAACTACAAACATAAAAAATCCTATTTCCTGGATGGAATTTTCTCAGGTTTTCGCCTGCCATATCAGCTCTGTTGTACTTACAGCCATTATTTTAACAGTTCTGGAAACTTTGGAGTGCTTTCTACCCAAACCTACTAAATATATGCAAATCCTAGCTTCTGGGCCTGAGCAGCAGGCAGTTACTTTGGCCATGCTTTTCATCCGGAGGTGAAAATAGTGACCTTTACCCGAGTGAGGTTAACTCACTTGTTGGGGATTGTAACATGGCTCATATAGCGAGGATCACTACTATAGTCACTTTACTTCATGATAATGAATGAGTCCTTAGTGATTTTTTCCAGAAAAAACGTGATTAATGTGATGATACATTGTGGCCAATAGACAACTGTTTTTAATTTTAATTTTATATCGATATTTTCAAGAGGTGATTGAACTCAAGTAGTGATGCATCAAGTTATTCTGTTTGTTTTATTCTGACCACCAGTGATGCATCAAGTTATTCTGTTTGTTTTATTCTTACTACCAGTGATGCATCAAGTTATTCTGTTTGTTTTGTTATGCTGTTTGTTTTATTCTGACCACCAGTGACCTCCTACTATGGATCCTTGCTCAAACCAAACTTTGACTCTAGCAGCACTGGGACGGCCCTTCTCCCTGGGAATGCTGTATGACTGTCGCAATGATCACCTCATTCCAGGTAGCACGCTTGCTCACTAGTCAGTCAGTCAGTCAGTCATACCCACACACAACAAAATAACTGTTAGTGTTTGGTTTGTCTCCTCTGATTACAGGCCTGACGCTGTGGGATGAGGAAGCACTCAGAAGGGACATCATTACAACAGACGAGCCTTTCACCGACTTCAAAGTCATCACATCTGACTCTACAGCTGACAAATACTCTGTGTTAAATGTAAACGGCTCTCTCAAAACAAGCTGTTTGGCAGGGCTGGTTAAGGTGGAGGGATCAGCTAAGTATTTGAAAGATGTTAAAGAGTCTCAGAATCAGGCGAGAGTCACACTTTGGTACACCATCACTAAGAAAAACACTCAACTGTCCATGAACCACCTTGGGCAGGAACACATTAAGTACAAGGAGGTTTTTAGGGAAGGCATAGCTACACACGTGGTCACAGGTATACTTTATGGAGCAAACGCTTTCTTTGTGTTCGATCGTGAGGTCTCAAGTGACGAGGACCGTAAAGACATTGAGGGAAGCTTCAAAGTGACGCTTAATAGCATTCCCTATGTTTCTATTGGGGGTGAGAGTGCTTTAGACAAGAAGAACACTTCTGAAACTACAACTGACAAGTTCTCTTGTAGATTCCATGGGGATGTTCTCCTGGAAAACAATCCTGTATCTTTTCAAGATGCCATGGACACCTACAAAACCTTGCCTCAGAAGGTAGGTGAGGGGGTTCCTGTGCAAGTGAATTTACTTCCGTTAAAAGAATTGGACCCCACCGCCACCCAGATGGTTTGTCAGATCAGTGGAAGCTTAGTTGACCAATGGCAGACTGCGCTGGAAGACCTCAGTGAGCTGGAGATGAGATGCAACGACGCAATGAGAAGCAAGCCAGTAAAATACTTCAAGGAAATTGATGCCAAAGTGAAAACCTTTAAAAAACTGTGTTTGACAGAGAATTTGAAGACTACTTTGGCTGACCTCCTTCCGTCTATTAGAGGGGGAGAAAAGGAAGAGAAGGCGTTGTCCGACTTCTTGACAAAGCAGCAAGAGTTCCGTTTCAACAGCAACATCCTCAGTGAATGTCTGGATCGCATTGAGAGAGAGATCAATGTGGTTGATCGATTCCTAAGCATGATTACAGAGGACTACAGTCAGACGTGTCCCACCAAGATAGTCACATCGAAGAGGGAACTTGACAAAGAGGTTTTGAACTCAAAGGTGAAGCGTGTTGTATGTTTCACTTTCACCTCTCTGGGGTGTGAGGACCCTGTCCTGTCAGCTTTGGATTCCCCCTCTGAGAGCACACAAGCCTTAGTGCCAGTTAAACCTGATCTGACAAGATGGTACCACTCTGACAATGTATTTGATGACATGGACAAGCAAGCTGGACTTTTCAAAGATTTTGCCGAAGCTAACAAAGAGGACACACAAACACGTTTCCTCTTGGCCTCCATTCCCAACAAGGAACAAGAAGGAGCCAGCATTTACCTTTATGAGAACGGATCCAAAAGAAACGAGCATTGGGAACCTCCATCTAAACCTGAGAAGCCAACAGCACGTGACAGAACTCACAACAGTGTGGAGTTGGAGCTCCTCCCTCCTGATAGGGGAGCCCATGACGTCACCCACTACCTGATAGAATACTGTATTGATGAGAGAGATGGATGGAGCAGCGAGAAGACGTTTGCATCTGACGCAGCCTACACAGTGTCTGGACTGCTTCCCAGTACAGGGTACAAGTTCAAATACAGAGCCGTGTGTTCAGCAGGCCTTGGTCCAGGCAGCGAGGTTAGTGACATCATCAAAACCTTGCCTTCCTGCCCTCCCAGTAAGCCTGAAATCAAAGCCTACTCCACTGAGCTCATGGTATGCTGTCCAACGCCGTCTGTGATTGGACAAGGGGTCAAGATTCAGAACTATGTGGTAGAACACAAAGAGTTGCCCACAGAGGAGAGTGAGGAGGAGGCAGAGTGGTTGAAGAGGACTTCCAAAGACAACGCCTGCATCATCGCCGGACTGCAGTCCCTCACAAAGTACACAGTGAGAGTCAGATACGACTGTGGTGAAGCTGGAATCAGCAAGTGGAGCTCACCAGTCATCACCGCCACTCTCTCAGAGACCACAGGATTGGCTGACGGTGTGAAAGAAAAGAGTGAATTGAAGCACTCTGGCTCGCCGTCTGTTTATGAGATCCCCATGGAAACGATACAGCCGGTGGATGAAGTTGCCAGGCTCAGGTTTGGAGAGCAGAGTTCCAGGACTAGAAGGACAATCTATCTGGTGGGAGACAAAGACCAGGTAATAGAGCTGATGATTAACTACATCCTGGGAGTTCAGTGGGAGAATGGGTTCCGCTTCAAGCTACCCCAAGATGACGAGGTATCTACAATGATATATGAAATCAATTACCAGGATGGATTCCGGATCCCCTTCTCTCTCACCATTATCTATGATAGACAAGACAAGTGTAAATCAATAGATTTGGCCCAGATCTGGGTCAATGCTCTGTGCTCTGTGTGCGATGCGGCTGAGTTTAGGGATCTAGACTCTGAAGATTGTAAAGAAATGAAGAGATGGGAGAAGAGAATGAAGATACTGAACCTGTTGACACATGCAGATGGAAGGCAACTCTTTAAACACATCGACCCTGAGGACATTCCAGTTCACTTCAAGTTCAATCTGTCAGCGTTTACAGACCATGCCAGGAGAAGCCACGATGATGGTGACGGAGCCATGATGATGAGGAGTCGCCATGACGTGATGAGGGGAATCTGTGACAAGATGAGGGGAATGAGGAGTCACCATGACATGATGAAGGAGATGAGGGATCCCCATTACATGATGTGGATGATGAGGAGAAGCATTGACGAGGACGATGACCATGATGATGATGGTGGTGGTGATGATGACGGTGGTGATGATGATGATGGTGACGGTGATGACCATCCTCAGTTTGAGAAGATGTTCTGGGATGCAGATATGGGGAGTATGAAGAGGCTTTTCGAGACCTTGTTGAAAATGGAGAGTTCATGTTCCCTCAAAGACCTGATTGGTTGAATACAGTGTGTTTGTGTATTTAACAGGCCAACTTCATCTTGCTATCATCTTGGTGGCCATAAGGTCAACCTCATCTTGTTATTATCTTGGTGTCCATAAAGCCAACATCATCTTGTTATCATCTTGGTGCCCATAAGGTCAACCTCATCTTGTTATTATCTTGGTGTCCATAAAGCCAACATCATCTTGTTATCATCTTGGTGTCCATAAAGTCAACATCATCTTGTTATCATCTTGGTGCCCATAAGGTCAACCTCATCTTGTTATCATCTTGGTGTCCATAAGGTCAACATCACGTTGTTATTATCTTGGTGTCCATAAGGTCAACCTCATCTTGTTATCATCTTGGTGTCCATAAGGTCAACCTCATCTTGTTATCATCTTTGTGTCCATAAGGTCAACATCATCTTGTTATCATCTTGGTGTCCATAAGGTCAACCTCATCTTGTTATCATCTTGGTGCCCATAAGGTCAACCTCATCTTGTTATCATCTTGGTGTCCATAAGGTCAACCTCATCTTGTTATCATCTTGGTGCCCATAAGGTCAACCTCACGTTGTTATCATCTTTGTGTGGCAGAGACAAGACCTCTCCACTTTTGATGGTCTAAAGCCAATTGGCCCTTCATTTCCTTTAGTTTCCCTCTACTGTTCTACTGTTCTACAGTTCTCCCCAGTTGTTTTGGGATGTCCTCTATAGTTCCACTGTTCTACTGTTCTACAGTTCTCCCCAGTTGTTTTGGGATGTCCTCTATAGTTCTACTGTTCTACTGTTCTCCCCAGTTGTTTTGGGATGTCCTCTATAGTTCCACTGTTCTACTGTTCTACAGTTCTCCCCAGTTGTTTTGGGATGTCCTCTATAGTTCTACTGTTCTACAGTTCTCCCCAGGTGTTTTGGGATGTCCTCTATAGTTCTACTGTTCTCCTCAGTTGTTTTGGGATGTCCTCTATAGTTCTACTGTTCTACTGTTCTACAATTCTCCCCAGTTGTTTTGGGATGTCCTCTATAGTTCTACTGTTCTCCCCAGTTGTTTTGGGATGTCCTCTACTGCTCTACTGTTCTCCCCAGTTGTTTTGGGATGTCCTCTATAGTTCTACTGTTCTCCCCAGTTGTTTTGGGATGTCCTCTACTGTTCTACTGTTCTCCCCAGTTGTTTTGGGATGTCCTCTATAGTTCTACTGTTCTCCCCAGTTGTTTTGGGATGTCCTCTATAGTTCTACTGTTCTCCCCAGTTGTATAGGATGTCCTCTACTGTTCTACTGTTCTCCCCAGTTGTTTTGGGATGTCCTCTACTGTTCCACGGTTCTCCCCAGTTGTTTTGGGATGTCCTCTATAGTTCCACTGTTCTACTGTTCTACAGTTCTCCCCAGTTGTTTTGGGATGTCCTCTATAGTTCTACTGTTCTACAGTTCTCCCCAGTTGTTTTGGGATGTCCTCTATAGTTCTACTGTTCTCCTCAGTTGTTTTGGGATGTCCTCTATAGTTCTACTGTTCTACTGTTCTACAATTCTCCCCAGTTGTTTTGGGATGTCCTCTATAGTTCTACAGTTCTCCCCAGTTGTTTTGGGATGTCCTCTATAGTTCTACTGTTCTCCCCAGTTGTTTTGGGATGTCCTCTACTGTTCTACTGTTCTCCCCAGTTGTTTTGGGATGTCCTCTATAGTTCTACTGTTCTCCCCAGTTGTTTTGGGATGTCCTCTACTGTTCTACTGTTCTCCCCAGTTGTTTTGGGATGTCCTCTATAGTTCTACTGTTCTCCCCAGTTGTTTTGGGATGTCCTCTATAGTTCTACTGTTCTCCCCAGTTGTTTAGGATGTCCTCTATAGTTCTACTGTTCTCCCCAGTTGTATAGGATGTCCTCTACTGTTCTACTGTTCTCCCCAGTTGTTTAGGATGTCCTCTACTGTTCCACTGTTCTCCCCAGTTGTTTTGGGATGTCCTCTATAGTTCCACTGTTCTACTGTTCTACAGTTCTCCCCAGTTGTTTTGGGATGTCCTCTATAGTTCTACAGTTCTCCCCAGGTGTTTTGGGATGTCCTCTATAGTTCTACTGTTCTCCTCAGTTGTTTTGGGATGTCCTCTATAGTTCTACTGTTCTACTGTTCTACAATTCTCCCCAGTTGTTTTGGGATGTCCTCTATAGTTCTACAGTTCTCCCCAGTTGTTTTGGGATGTCCTCTACTGCTCTACTGTTCTCCCCAGTTGTTTTGGGATGTCCTCTATAGTTCTACTGTTCTCCCCAGTTGTTTTGGGATGTCCTCTACTGTTCTACTGTTCTCCCCAGTTGTTTTGGGATGTCCTCTATAGTTCTACTGTTCTCCCCAGTTGTTTAGGATGTCCTCTATAGTTCTACTGTTCTCCCCAGTTGTTTTGGGATGTCCTCTACTGTTCTACTGTTCTCCCCAGTTGTTTAGGATGTCCTCTACTGTTCCACTGTTCTCCCCAGTTGTTTTGGGATGTCCTCTATAGTTCCACTGTTCTACTGTTCTCAGTTCTCCCCAGTTGTTTTGGGATGTCCTCTATAGTTCTACAGTTCTCCCCAGTTGTTTTGGGATGTCCTCTACTGCTCTACTGTTCTCCCCAGTTGTTTTGGGATGTCCTCTATAGTTCTACTGTTCTCCCCAGTTGTTTTGGGATGTCCTCTACTGTTCTACTGTTCTCCCCAGTTGTTTTGGGATGTCCTCTATAGTTCTACTGTTCTCCCCAGTTGTTTTGGATGTCCTCTACTGTTCTACTGTTCTCCCCAGTTGTTTAGGATGTCCTCTACTGTTCTACTGTTCTCCCCAGTTGTTTTGGGATGTCCTCTATAGTTCTACAGTTCTTCCCAGTTGTTTTGGGATGTCCTCTATAGTTCTACTGTTCTCCCCAGTTGTTTTGGGATGTCCTCTATAGTTCTACAGTTCTCCCCAGTTGTTTTGGGATGTCCTCTATAGTTCTACTGTTCTACAGTTCTCCCCAGTTGTTTTGGGATGTCCTCTATAGTTCTCCCCAGATGTTTTGGGATGTCCTCTATAGTTCTACTGTTCTCCCCAGTTGTTTTGGGATGTCCTCTACTGTTCTACTGTTCTCCCCAGTTGTTTTGGGATGTCCTTTATAGTTCTACTGTTCTCCCCAGTTGTTTTGGGATGTCCTCTACTGTTCTACTGTTCTCCCCAGTTGTTTTGGAATGTCCTCTACTGTTCTACTGTTCTACAGTTCTCCCCAATTGTTTTGGGATGTCCTCTACTGTTCTACTGTTCTACAGTTCTCCCCAGTTGTTTTGGGATGTCCTCTATAGTTCTACTGTTCTCCCCAGATGTTTTGGGATGTCCTCTACTGTTCTCCCCAGTTGTTTTGGGATGTCCTCTATAGTTCTACAGTTCTCCCCAGTTGTTTTGGGATGTCCTCTACTGCTCTACTGTTCTCCCCAGTTGTTTTGGGATGTCCTCTATATTTCTACTGTTCTCACCAGTTGTTTTGGGATGTCCTCTACTGTTCTACTGTTCTCTCCAGATGTTTTGGGATGTCCTCTACTGTTCTACTGTTCTCCCCAGATGTTTTGGGATGTCCTCTACTGTTCTACTGTTCTCCCCAGTTGTTTTGGGATGTCCTTTATAGTTCTACAGTTCTCCCCAGTTGTTTTGGGATGTCCTCTATAGTTCTACTGTTCTCCCCAGTTGTTTTGGGATGTCCTCTATATTTCTACTGTTCTCACCAGTTGTTTTGGGATGTCCTCTACTGTTCTACTGTTCTCTCCAGATGTTTTGGGATGTCCTCTACTGTTCTACTGTTCTCCCCAGATGTTTTGGGATGTCCTCTACTGTTCTACTGTTCTCCCCAGTTGTTTTGGGATGTCCTTTATAGTTCTACAGTTCTCCCCAGTTGTTTTGGGATGTCCTCTACTGTTCTACTGTTCTCTCCAGATGTTTTGGGATGTCCTCTACTGTTCTACTGTTCTCCCCAGTTGTTTTGGGATGTCCTCTACTGTTCTACTGTTCTCCCCAGTTGTTTTGGGATGTCCTCTACTGTTCTACTGTTCTCCCCAGTTGTTTTGGGATGTCCTCTACTGTTCTCCCCAGTTGTTTTGGGATGTCCTCTACTGTTCTCCCCAGTTGTTTTGGGATGTCCTCTACTGTTCTACTGTTCTCCCCAGTTGTTTTGGGATGTCCTCTACTGTTCTACTGTTCTCCCCAGTTGTTTTGGGATGTCCTCTATAGTTCTACTGTTCTCCCCAGTTGTTTTGGGATGTCCTCTATAGTTCTACTGTTCTCCCCAGTTGTTTTGGGATGTCCTCTACTGTTCTACTGTTCTCCCCAGTTGTTTTGGGATGTCCTCTATAGTTCTACTGTTCTCCCCAGTTGTTTAGGATGTTCTCTATAGTTCTACTGTTCTCCCCAGTTGTATAGGATGTCCTCTACTGTTCTACTGTTCTCCCCAGTTGTTTAGGATGTCCTCCACTGTTCCACTGTTCTCCCCAGATGTTTTAGACAGTGGGAACCATATGTGTTGTTCTGGTCCTGTGAGTTATATTGACAATATGTTTTCATTTAAACCACGTAGGCTTTTATAAACTCACATTCTCCCTGTCTGACTGCAACTCCTTCCTGAGCTCCAGGACGTATCATGTGTTTAATAGTGATAGTCTGTTCTACAACTCCTTCCTGAGCTCCAGGACATATCATGTGTTTAATAGTGATAGTCTCTCACTACAACTTCTTCCTGAGCTTCAGGATGTATTTAATAGTGTGAACGGGACATCTGCTTTAAAATAATAATGAACCTAAAAAGTCATGCAAAATAATGTTATATTATAACTAATAAATCAACAAAACTTTCATATCTGTTGTCTTTCTTTCCATGTTCCACCTGTTTCTGAGGTTTCTATTTTAAATGTTTCAAAATAATAGGGGGCGTGTCAGTCTATATTAACCCTGCAGTACTCTGTTTTCACCACTAGAGGCAGGGGGGTGTCATCAGTCTATAATAACCCTGCAGTACTCTGTTTTCACCACTAGAGGGGGCGTGTCATCAGTCTATAATAACCCTAACCCTGCAGTACTATGTTGTCACCACTGGGGGGGGGGTCGTGTCAGTCTATAGTAGCCCTGCAGTACTCTGTTGTCACCACTAGACGGAGGACATTTCATCAGTCTATAATAACCCAACTTTATTATTTTAACAGGTAAGTTGACTGAGAACACGTTCTCATTTACAGAAACAACCTGGGGAAGAGTTACAGGGGAGGGGATGAATGAGCCAATTGTAAACTGGGGACGATTAGGTGACCTTGATGGTATGAGGGACAGCTTGGGAATTTAGCCAGGACACCGGGGTTAACACCCCTACTCTTACAATAAGTGACATGGGATCTTTAATGACCTCAGAGAGCCAGGACACCCGTTTAACGTCCCATCCGAAAGACAGCACCCTACACAGGTAACGTCCCCACTGCCCTGGGGCATTGGGATATTTTTCTTAGACCCGAGGAAAGAGTGCCTCCTACTGGCCTTCCAACACCCCTTCCAGCAGCATCTGGTCTCCCATCCAGGGACAAACCAGGACCAAACCTGCTTAGCTTCAGAAGCAGGCCAGCAGTGGGATGCAGGGTGGTGTGCTGTTACTCTGTATTCACTACTGCCTGAAGTGTCTGGCCAAGTACCAAATCAACAACTAGACACTAGTCTGGCCTAGTACCAAATCAACCCCTAGACACTAGTCTGGCCTAGAACCAAATCAACCCCTAGACACTAGTCTGGCCGAGAACCAAATCAACCCCTAGACACTAGTCCGGGCAGGTACCAAATCAACCCCTAGACACTAGTCTGGCCTAGTACCAAATCAACCCCTAGACACTAGTCTGGCCGAGTACCAAATCAACCCTAGACACAAGTCTGGCCTAGTACCAAATCAACCCCTAGACACTAGTCTGGCCTAGTACCAAATCAACCCCTAGACACTAGTCTGGCCTAGTACCAAATCAACCCCTAGACACTAGTCTGGCCTAGTACCAAATCAACCCCTAGACACTAGTGTTGTGAGATGTGCCGAACACTCACATTTACATGAACATTGTATCCTGTGTGTATTTCTCTCCTTCTCACAGGAGACTCATAGGTGGCAATCATCATTCCCTAATCAGTCGCCAATCAGTCTCTAATCAGAAGACACACCTGCTCCTTTCCCCTTACCCAATCAGATCTCTCCCCTTACCCAATCACATCCCCTTTCCCCTGGTTTAGAAGTAACCCAATCAGATCTCTCCCCTTACCCAATCACATCCCATTTCCCTTGGTTTAGAAGTAGCCCAATCAGATCTCTCCCCTTACCCTATCACATCCCCTTTCCCCTGGTTTAGAAGTAACCCAATCAGATCTCTTCCCTTACCCAATCACATCCCCTTTCCCCTGGTTTAGAAGTAACCCAATCAGATCTCTCCCCTTACCCAATCACATCCCTTTCCCCTGGTTTAGAAGTAACCCAATCAGATCTCTCCCAATCACATCCCATTTCCCTTGGTTTACCCAATCAGATCCCCCCTTACCCAATCCCCCTTTCCCCTGTTTAGAAGTAACCCAATCAGATCTCTCCCCTTACCCAATCACATCCCCTTTCCCTGGTTTAGAAGTAACCCAATCAGATCTCTCCCCTTACCCAATCACATCCCCTTTCCCCTGGTTTAGAAGTAACCCAATCAGATCTCTCCCCTTACCCAATCACATCCCCTTTCCCCTGGTTTAGAAGTAACCCAATCAGATCTCTCCCCTTACCCAATCACATCCCCTTTCCCCTGGTTTAGAAGTAACCCAATCAGATCTCTCCCCTTACCCAATCACATCCCCTTTCCCCTGGTTTAGAAGTAACCCAATCAGATCTCTCCCCTTACCCAATCACATCTCTTGGTTTAAAAGTAACCCAATCAGATCTATCTCAATTCTCTCCCCTTACCCAATCACATCTCTTGGTTTAAAAGTAACCCAATCAGATCTCTCTTTATTGTTGCACCTACATGTCTCTTTGTCCGTTATCCTGTGAGTATTGTATTGTATTGTATTGTCATAGTGTATGACTGTTTGTTGGTGGGGAAAGGCTATAACCAGCCAAGTTGTCCATGGGCCAACATTACCAGTAGGAAAACAGTGTCTAAATACCCTAGTTAGAACTGGGCGGACCACCCACTGTATTTTTGGTTAGTTAGCTAGTTGTTCTTAAAGCAGGCTAGACTAGCTTAGGGGTTGGTTTGGGTATTTATTATGTATTTCTTTGGGTCTAGCTCAGCCCTTTTTTCCCACACCCCATTACCGTGTGTTTGAAATAAACCTGTTTGACGGTAGATTTAGGTTGTCCATGGTATTTAGTTCTCACTGTTACATTTTCACTGGGGTGATTTGCATGAGAGATATATATTACGGGTCTCGTTTCCGTCCCCCCTAGACTGCAGGGCAAAAGGCATTCGTAACAATTGATACATCGTATTAATCTTGTTAATTAACACTGGTACACTTCCAGGTAGTCTCTGTTGAGATGTGCAGAACATCATATTAATCTGTTTATTGAGAAGTTAAACAACTCCATGTAATGAGATGTAATCCTCTGTGCAACACGACTGCAATAACGATGACCTGGAACGTACCCAGCTCTATCAACCGCAATCTATATACACTGAGTACACAATACATGAACACCTGCTCTTTCCATGACATAGATTGACCAGGTGAAAGCTATGATCTCTTATTGATGTTACTTGTTAAATCCACTTCAATCAGTATAGATGAAAGGGAGGAGAAAGGTTAACCCACAAGTGTGTTAGCCCTGTTCTACTGAGGGGCACATCATTTTAAAATTGAAATGTTGTACCCCCCCTGTTTTACTATTGCACTGTGAAACTAAAAGAGGAATCTGTGTGCTTTAGGACCATGCGGATGCCTCATAGCGGTGGGGTAGGCAGTTAGCTGCTGACAGGCTATTAGCTGCTGACAGGCTGTGTGAAGGCAACGCTTCTGAAATGCACTATGCTGCTGTCTGCAGCAGCTGTCTCTGTGTGTGTTGCGAGTTGTAAAAGCAAGCAGAGCAGAAACTGGCTCCTCTTTATTTGACTGATCTAGCTGGCAAAGTGCTGTTTGACTTAACAGAAAAAAGTATTTATTCAAAGTGCTAGCTATATTCAATTCATGAAGACCTGCTCTTTCCATGACATAGACTGACAAAAAGCAAGGAGAAATGAACATTTTCAAATATTCCATGATATTCTTAAAATGTGTTGTCTGAATAAAAATAAGTGATGTCTGCTAAATAATCAAGTTAGGTTTCTCCAGATATAATTCTAAATAACAAACTGGCCTTTATTTACAAATTAGTGAGAATGTCTCACCCCATGTTCAAGAATGGCCTTGTTCTCACTCACTCTGTTAAATGAAAACGAAATCTACAAAATAGAGTTACTTTTTAAACAAAGCGATTATTAAATAATTTAGAATGATATAAAAGCTCCTCAGATATTCTCACGGATGGAAAATGCCCCTTAAATATTAATATAGAGTTCTCCGATCCTCTAAATGTATTGGTTAGACAATAGCTGGAAAATTAGGGTGCAGACATGTTATGCTCTTAGTGTAAACTTTATTTAACTAGACATGTTAATTAACTTGTTGACGCCACCCATCACGGTAGCGGGATAATTGTCATCACCAACCGCTGAATAGCATAGCGCCACAGTCAAATAATATTACGAGAAAATATTCATATTCATGAAATCACAAGTGCAATATAGGAAAACACAGCTTAGCCTTTTGTTAATCCACCTGTCGTCTCAGATTTTGAAATTATGCTTTACAGCGAAAGCAATCCAAGCGTTTGTGTAAATTTAGCACAGCATAGCACAGCATAGCATTATGTACACTAAGCATTAAGTAGCTAGGTCAAGAAAATCAGAAAAGCAATCAAAATAATTGTTTAACTTTGATCTTCGGATGTTTTCACTCACGAGACTCCCAGTTACACAACAAATGTTCCTTTTGTTCCATAAAGATTATTTTTATATCCAAAATACCTCAGTTTGTTTGTCACGTTATGTTCAGAAATCCACAGGAAAGAGCGGTCACCACAACGCAGACGTGTATTCCAAATAATATCTATAATGTCCACAAACAAACAAACAAACATGTCAAAAGTTTTTTATAATCAACCTTCAGGTAGTTTTTAAAATATATATTCGATAATATATCAACCGAGTGACTAGCTTTTTCCATAACAGCGGTTGGAACAAAGGCGGCTTTACTCAATTGCGCAAAAAGTCACTCTGAGAGCTTCTGAGAGCCCCCACCTTTCCACTTACGCAATGTGATCCTTCACGCTCATTTTTCAAAATAAAAGCCTGAAACTATGTCTAAAGACTGTTGACACCTTAGCCTGAAGGGGCTACAAGTTCCCAACTGGGAACACCCCCCCCCGTCCAGCTCAAACGGTGGCGCAGGGAAAGCAAAAATATTCTTAAAAATATTTAACCTCCACACATTAACAAGTCCAATAGCTTAAATGAAAGATAAACACCTTGTTCATCTACCCAGCGTGTCAGAATTTTAAAATGTTTTACAGCGAAAACATAGCACATATTTATGTTAAACCAACACTAGGAAAGCATACAATATGTAGCCACATTGCTATGCAAAATAGCACAATGACAAACGCAGGATTAAAAAAAAATAATTCACTAACCTTTTGAAAATCTTCATCAGATGACAGTAATAGCACATGTTACACAGTACATTTATGTTTTTTTCAATAATATGCAATTTATATCCATAAATCTCCGTTTACATTGAGCCATGTTCAAAAAATGCAGCAGAAATATCCGGAGAAATTAGAAATAGCTCTGGCAGCTAACGCCAGATAACAGCAATAAACATCATAAACTTTGACTAAATATACATGTTCTACATATATTTAGAAAGATACACTTCTTCTTAATGCAAACGCTGTTTACATTTATTTTTAACGTTACAGAATTCGTTCACTATTCAATAATCTGAGACGGCGCTCAGGCATTAGCATTATTTCTCTACTATGTTGGAGTCGACAAAAATACAATTTTATAACATAAATATTCCCTTACCTTTGATGGTCTTCGACAAGAATGTCATGGAAGGAGTTATACTTACCTAATATAACGTTTGGTTGCTGTTGGTGTGTCTTTGTATTAGCAAATGCTAACATCTTCAGGTGAATTACCCCAAAAGGACTTCTGATCACGAAAATTGCGCATCAAAACTTCAAATTTACATATTATATGTCGACTAAACTGGTCAAACTAAGTGCAGAATCAAGCTTTAGGATGTTTTTAACGTACAAAACAATTGGCGATTAAATCAAACATAACGAACCCTCCTCAAGCAAGCTGGAACAAAAATACCCTTTTCACAGAGCGCGCACCTGAAAACTCGTGACACCTCAGTATTTTGCCCGCCAAGCAGTCAAAGCTCGTGCTATTTTCTCCGTTCCACATCTCATTGAAAGACGAGAGCGCGCTGAAGAGATAGAAACTGTTCCCAGATCAGTAGGTGTTTGGGAAGGGTGGTGGCGACGACGTCAAAGTTGGAGCAACTTTCTTAGGAGAGAGAGAGAGTTTGGGAGAATGGCTGCCCTGTGAGTTCTGCTTTACATACAGACATAATTCAAACGGTTTTAGAAGCTTTAGAGTGTTTTCTATTCAATAATAATTATTATATGCATATATTAGCAATTTTTGACACTTTTTTTTTTTAGTTTACTCTGGGCACACAATTCATCCAAAGGGGGCAGTATTGTCCCGAGCCTCAACAGGTTTAAGGAATCCACAGAAAAAGGAATCTGGTTGATATCCCTTTAAATGGAGGACACGCATGCATAGGAACAGAAGTTTCAAAATAAGAGCCACTTCCTGATTGGATTTTCCTCAGGCTTTCGCCTGCAATATCAGTTCTGTTATACTCACAGACAATGTACAGTTTTTGAGTTTTTACAGTTTTTGAAACTTTAGAGTGTTTTCTATCCTAGATCCAAATTATATGCATATTCTAGTTTCTGGGGCTGAGAAATAGGTAGTTTCAAATGGGTACTTTTTTAGCCAAAAACTAAAATACTGCCCCCTACACTCAACAAGTTAAGAACAAATTCTTAAATAATTAATTACTACTCCTTCCTTGTGCCCTGTGGGGACTCTTTAAAATAACCCAGTACTGTACTGTTGACGGTCACGTTGTACAGCTCCATATTTCCCTGAGGGTTTCCTTTTTCTCTGCAAAGCAATTATATTTTCACAGACCAGTTAGATCTATTATCTCCATTATATTGTGATAGACCAGCTTGATCGACTGTCTCTATTATATTATGACAGACCAGCGAGATCTACTGTCTCTATTATATTATGACAGACCAGCGAGATCTACTGTCTCTATTATATTATGACAAACCAGCGAGATCTACTGTCTCTATTATATTATGACAGACCAGCGAGATCTACTGTCTCTATTATATTATGACAGACCAGCGAGATCTACTGTCTCTATTATATTATGACAGACCTGCGAGATCCACTGTCTCTATTATATTATGACAGACCAGCGAGATATACTGTCTGTATTATATTATGACAGACTAGCTAGATCTACTGTCTCTATTATATTATGACAGACTAGCTAGATCTACTGTCTCTATTATAATATGACAGACCAGCTAGATCTACTATCTCTATTATATTATGACAGACCAGCTACATATATTGTCCCTATTGTATTATGACAGTCCAGCTAGATCTACTGTCTCTATTAAGACAGAGGAAATAGATCTACTGTCTCTATTATATTTTGACAGACCAGCTAGATCTACTGTCTCTATTATAATTTGACAGACCAGCTAGATCTACTGTCTCTATTATATTATGACAGACCAGCTAGATCTACTGTCTCTATTATAACATGACAGACCAGCTAGATCTACTGTCTCTATGTCTCTATTTTATTATGACAGACCAGCTAGATCTACTGTCTCTATTATATTTTGACAGACCAGGTAGATCTACTGTCTCTATTATATTATGACAGACCAGCTAGATCTACTGTCTCTATTATATTATGACAGACCAGCTAGATCTACTCTCTCTATTATAATATGACAGACCAGCTAGATCTACTGTCTCTATTATAATTTGACAGACCAGCTAGATCTACTCTCTATTATATTATGACAGACCAGCTAGATCTACTGTCTCTATTATAACATGACAGACCAGCGAGATCTACTTTCTCTATGTCTCTATTATATTATGACAGACCAGCTTGATCTACTGTCTCTATTATATTATGACATACAAGCTAGATCTACTGTCTCTATTATAATATGACAGACCAGCTAGATCTACTGTCTCTATTATATTATGACAGACCAGCTAGATCTACTCTCTCTATTATAATATGACAGACCAGCTAGATCTACTGTCTCTATTATATTATGACAGACCAGCTAGATATAGAGTCTCTATTATATTATGACAGACCAGCTAGATCTACTGTCTCTATTATATTATGACTGACCAGCTAGATCTACTGTCTCTATTATATTATGACAGACCAGCTAGATCTACTGTCTCTATTATATTATGACAGACAAGCTAGATCTACTGTCTCTATTATATTATGACAGACCAGCTAGATCTACTGTCTCTATTATATTATGACTGACCAGCTAGATCTACTGTCTCTATTATATTACGACAGACCAGCTAGATTTACTGTCTCTATTATATTATGACAGACCAGCTAGATCTACTGTCTCTATTATATTATGACAGACCAGCTAGATCTACTGTCTCTATTGTATTATGACAGACCAGCTAGATCTACTGTCTCTATTATAATATGACAGACCAGCTACATCTACTGTCTCTATTATATTATGACAGACCAGCTAGATCTACTGTCTCTATTATATTATGACAGACCAGCTAGATCTACTGTCTCTATTATAATATGACATACCAGCTAGATCTACTGTCTCTATTATATTTTGACAGACCAGGTAGATCTACAGTCTCTATTATATTATGACTGACCAGCTAGATCTACTGTCTCTATTATATTATGACAGACCAGCTAGATCTACTGTCTCTATTTTCTTATGACAGACCAGCTATATCTACTGTCTCTATTATAATATGACAGACCAGCTAGATCTAATGTCTCTATTATATTATGACAGACCAGCTAGATCTACTGTCTCTATTATATTATGACAGACCAGCTAGATCTACTGTCTCTATTATAATATGACAGACCAGCTAGATCTAATGTATCTATTATATTATGACAGACCAGCTAGATCTACTGTGTCTATTATATTATGACAGACCAGCTAGATCTACTGTCTCTATTATAATATGACAGACAAGCTAGATCTACTGTCTCTATTATATTGTGACAGACCAGCTAGATCTACTGTCTCTATTATAATATGACAGACCAGCTAGATCTACTGTCTCTATTATATTATGACAGACCAGCTAGATCTACTGTCTCTATTATAATATGACAGACCAGCTAGATCTACTGTCTCTATTATATTATGACAGACCAGCTAGATATAGAGTCTCTATTATATTATGACAGACCAGCTAGATCTACTGTCTCTATTATATTATGACAGACCAGCTAGATCTACTGTCTCTATTATAATATGTCAGACCAGCTAGATCTACTGTCTCTATTATATTATGACAGACCAGCTAGATCTACTGTCTCTATTATAATATGACAGACCAGCTAGATCTAATGTCTCTATTATATTATGACAGACCAGCTAGATCTACTGTCTCTATTATATTATGACAGACCAGCTAGATCTACTGTCTCTATTATAATATGACAGACAAGCTAGATCTACTGTCTCTATTATATTATGACAGACCAGCTAGATCTACTGTCTCTATTATAATATGACAGACCAGCTAGATCTACTGTCTCTATTATATTATGACAGACCAGCTAGATCTACTGTCTCTATTATAATATGACAGACCAGCGAGATCTACTGTCTCTATGTCTCTATTATATTATGACAGACCAGCTTGATCTACTGTCTCTATTATATTATGACAGACCAGCTAGATCTACTGTCTCTATTATAATATGACAGACCAGCTAGATCTACTGTCTCTATTATATTATGACAGACCAGCTAGATCTACTCTCTCTATTATAATATGACAGACCAGCTAGATCTACTGTCTCTATTATATTATGACAGACCAGCTAGATATAGAGTCTCTATTATATTATGACAGACCAGCTAGATCTACTGTCTCTATTATATTATGACTGACCAGCTAGATCTACTGTCTCTATTATATTATGACAGACCAGCTAGATCTACTGTCTCTATTATATTATGACAGACCAGCTAGATCTACTGTCTCTATTATATTATGACAGACCAGCTAGATCTACTGTCTCTATTATATTATGACAGACCAGCTAGATCTACTGTCGGGTGGTATGTCTCTATTTTATTATGACAGACCAGCTATATCTACTGTTTCTATTATAATATGACAGACCAGCTAGATCTACTGTCTCTTGTATTATGACAGACAAGCTAGATATACTGTCTCTATTATATTTTGACAGACCAGCACGATCTACTGTCTCTATTATATTATGACAGACCAGCTAGATCTACTGTCTCTATTATATTATGACAGACCAGCTAGATCTACTGTCTCTATTTTCTTATGACAGACCAGCTATATCTACTGTCTCTATTATAATATGACAGACCAGCTAGATCTAATGTCTCTATTATATTATGACAGACCAGCTAGATCTACTGTCTCTATTATATTATGACAGACCAGCTAGATCTACTGTCTCTATTATAATATGACAGACCAGCTAGATCTAATGTATCTATTATATTATGACAGACCAGCTAGATCTACTGTGTCTATTATATTATGACAGACCAGCTAGATCTACTGTCTCTATTATAATATGACAGACAAGCTAGATCTACTGTCTCTATTATATTGTGACAGACCAGCTAGATCTACTGTCTCTATTATAATATACAGACCAGCTAGATCTACTGTCTCTATTATATTATGACAGACCAGCTAGATCTACTGTCTCTATTATAATATGACAGACCAGCTAGATCTACTGTCTCTATTATATTATGACAGACCAGCTAGATATAGAGTCTCTATTATATTATGACAGACCAGCTAGATCTACTGTCTCTATTATATTATGACAGACCAGCTAGATCTACTGTCTCTATTATAATATGTCAGACCAGCTAGATCTACTGTCTCTATTATATTATGACAGACCAGCTAGATCTACTGTCTCTATTATAATATGACAGACCAGCTAGATCTAATGTCTCTATTATATTATGACAGACCAGCTAGATCTACTGTCTCTATTATATTATGACAGACCAGCTAGATCTACTGTCTCTATTATAATATGACAGACAAGCTAGATCTACTGTCTCTATTATATTATGACAGACCAGCTAGATCTACTGTCTCTATTATAATATGACAGACCAGCTAGATCTACTGTCTCTATTATATTATGACAGACCAGCTAGATCTACTGTCTCTATTATAATATGACAGACCAGCAAGATCTACTGTCTCTATGTCTCTATTATATTATGACAGACCAGCTAGATCTACTGTCTCTATTATATTATGACAGACCAGCTAGATCTACTGTCTCTATTATAATATGACAGACCAGCTAGATCTACTGTCTCTATTATATTATGACAGACCAGCTAGATCTACTGTCTCTATTTTATTATGACAGACCAGCTATATCTACTGTATCTATTATAATATGACAGACCAGCTAGATCTACTGTCTCTATTATATTTTGACAGACCAGGTAGATCTACTGTCTCTATTATATTATGACAGACCAGCTAGATCTACTGTCTCTATTATATTATGACAGACCAGCTAGATATAGAGTCTCTATTATATTATGACAGACCAGCTAGATCTACTGTCTCTATTATATTATGACTGACCAGCTAGATCTACTGTCTCTATTATATTATGACAGACCAGCTAGATCTACTGTCTCTATTATATTATGACAGACCAGCTACATCTACTGTCTCTATTATATTATGACAGACCAGCTAGATCTACTGTCTCTATTATATTATGACAGACCAGCTAGATCTACCGTCTCTATTTTATTATGACAGACCAGCTATATCTACTGTATCTATTATAATATGACAGACCAGCTACATCTACTGTCTCTATTATATTATGACAGACCAGCTAGATCTACTGTCTCTATTATATTTTGACAGACCAGGTAGATCTACAGTCTCTATTATATTATGACTGACCAGCTAGATCTACTGTCTCTATTATATTATGACAGACCAGCTAGATCTACTGTCTCTATTTTCTTATGACAGACCAGCTATATCTACTGTCTCTATTATAATATGACAGACCAGCTAGATCTAATGTCTCTATTATATTATGACAGACCAGCTAGATCTACTGTCTCTATTATATTATGACAGACCAGCTAGATCTACTGTCTCTATTATAATATGACAGACCAGCTAGATCTAATGTATCTATTATATTATGACAGACCAGCTAGATCTACTGTGTCTATTATATTATGACAGACCAGCTAGATCTACTGTCTCTATTATAATATGACAGACAAGCTAGATCTACTGTCTCTATTATATTGTGACAGACCAGCTAGATCTACTGTCTCTATTATAATATACAGACCAGCTAGATCTACTGTCTCTATTATATTATGACAGACCAGCTAGATCTACTGTCTCTATTATAATATGACAGACCAGCTAGATCTACTGTCTCTATTATATTATGACAGACCAGCTAGATATAGAGTCTCTATTATATTATGACAGACCAGCTAGATCTACTGTCTCTATTATATTATGACAGACCAGCTAGATCTACTGTCTCTATTATAATATGTCAGACCAGCTAGATCTACTGTCTCTATTATATTATGACAGACCAGCTAGATCTACTGTCTCTATTATATTATGACAGACCAGCTAGATCTACTGTCTCTATTATATTATGACAGACCAGCTAGATCTACTGTCTCTATTATAATATGACAGACAAGCTAGATCTACTGTCTCTATTATATTATGACAGACCAGCTAGATCTACTGTCTCTATTATAATATGACAGACCAGCTAGATCTACTGTCTCTATTATATTATGACAGACCAGCTAGATCTACTGTCTCTATTATAATATGACAGACCAGCAAGATCTACTGTCTCTATGTCTCTATTATATTATGACAGACCAGCTTGATCTACTGTCTCTATTATATTATGACAGACAAGCTAGATCTACTGTCTCTATTATAATATGACAGACCAGCTAGATCTACTGTCTCTATTATATTATGACAGACCAGCTAGATCTACTGTCTCTATTTTATTATGACAGACCAGCTATATCTACTGTATCTATTATAATATGACAGACCAGCTAGATCTACTGTCTCTATTATATTTTGACAGACCAGGTAGATCTACTGTCTCTATTATATTATGACAGACCAGCTAGATCTACTGTCTCTATTTTATTATGACAGACCAGCTATATCTACTGTATCTATTATAATATGACAGACCAGCTAGATCTACTGTCTCTATTATATTATGACAGACCAGCTAGATCTACTGTCTCTATTTTATTATGACAGACCAGCTATATCTACTGTCTCTATTATAATATGACAGACCAGCTAGATCTAATGTCTCTAATATATTATGACAGACCAGCTAGATCTACTGTCTCTATTATATTATGACAGACCAGCTAGATCTACTGTCTCTATTATAATATGACAGACAAGCTAGATCTACTGTCTCTATTATATTATCAAGGACCAGCTAGATCTACTGTCTCTATTATAATATACAGACCAGCTAGATCTACTGTCTCTATTATATTATGACAGACCAGCTAGATCTACTGTCTCTATTATAATATGACAGACCAGCGAGATCTACTGTCTCTATGTCTCTATTATATTATGACAGACCAGCTTGATCTACTGTCTCTATTATAATATGACAGACCAGCTCGATCTACTATCTCTATGTCTCTATTTTATTATGACAGACCAGCTAGATCTACTGTGTCTATTATATTATGACAGACCAGCTAGATCTACTGTCTCTTTTATATTATGACAGACCAGCTAGATCTACTGTGTCTATTATATTATGACAGACCAGCTAGATCTACTGTCTCTATTATTTTACGACAGACCAGGTAGATCTACTGTCTCTATTATATTATGACAGACAAGCTAGATCTACTGTCTCTATTATATTATGACAGACCAGCTAGATCTACTGTCTCTATTATATTATGACTGACCAGCTAGATCTACTGTCTCTATTATATTATGACAGACCAGCTAGATCTACTGTCTCTATTTTATTATGACAGACCAGCTATATCTACTGTATCTATTATAATATGACAGACCAGCTAGATCTACTGTCTCTATTATATTTTGACAGACCAGCTAGATCTACTGTCTCTATTACAATATGACAGACCAGCTAGATCTACTGTCTCTATTATATTATGACAGACCAGCTAGATCTACTGTGTCTATTATATTATGACAGACCAGCTAGATCTACTATCTCTATTATATTATGACAGACCAGCTAGATATACAGTCTCTATTATATTATGACAGACCAGCTAGATCTACTGTCTCTATTATATTATGACAGACCAGCTAGATCTACTGTCTCTATTTTATTATGACAGACCAGCTAGATCTACTGTCTCTATTATATTTTGACAGACCAGGTAGATCTACTGTCTCTATTATATTATGACAGACCAGCTAGATCTAATGTCTCTATTATATTATGACAGACCAGCTATATCTACTGTCTCTATTGTATTATGACAGACCAGCTAGATCTACTGTCTCTATTATAATATGACAGAACAGCTAGATCTACTGTCTCTATTATATTATGACTGACCAGCTAGATCTACTGTCTCTATTATATTATGACAGACCAGCTAGATCTACTGTCTCTATTATATTATGACAGACCAGCTAGATCTACTGTCTCTATTATAATATGACAGACCAGCTAGATCTAATGTCTCTATTATATTATGACAGACCAGCTAGATCTACTGTCTCTATTGTAGTATGACAGACCAGCTAGATCTACTGTCTCTATTATAATATGACAGACCAGCTAGATCTACTGTCTCTATTATATTATGACAGACAAGCTAGATCATTTTCCGGTTCCTGGTTGGAGCGAGCGGTCGCATCTACACTTCGGTCCGCAGGTAGTATAACTTTTCATTACATTTTCATTACATTTCATTACAGTACAACGGTTTGATTTGTCTAATCTTAGCAATTTCTTCTTAGCTAGCTACATAGCCGTCTTTGCATCAAAGATAATTGCGTAATTATCATATTTCGTCGTCCTAACGTAGTCTACACTGCTATCTGCCCAGCAGCTAGCTAACGTCCACTAGCACTGTAGAAACTATTACACTCAACTGAACGACTCGATTAGTGTAGTGTTAGCTAGCTACATAGTTGTCCTTGCTGTCTTCGTATCCAAGATAATTGTGTAGTTAGAGTGTGTAGACTTAGAGTGATTATCTTAATTTACCGAGGTTAGCTAGCCAGCTATTTGTCGTCCTTAACGTAGGAGATACTGCGAGCTAGCTAGCCAACAGCTAGCCAACGTCTACCGAATTGAACCTAGCAACCCGGCCAACATTCCGCTTCGCTCCACAGGTAGTATCACATTTTCATTTCACTTCATTACAGTACAACTGTTTGATTTGTTTGATCGTAGCTAGCTAGCTACATAGCCGTCTTTGTATCTAAGACAATTGTGTAGTCTAGAGCGATTTTCTAGGTTAGCTAGCCAGCTATTGTCGTTCTTTTAACGTAACGTTACGTAATCAACACTGCTAGCTAGCCAGCTAGCCCCCGAATAGCAGCACTGTAGAAACTATTACACTCGACGGAACAACTTGATTAGTGTAGTGTCAACAACGCAGCCACTCCCAGCTAGCCTACTCCAGCAGTACTGTATCATTTCAATCATTTTAGTCAATAAGATTCTTGCTACGTAAGCTTAACTTTCTGAACATTAGAGACGTGTAGTCCACTTGTCATTCCAATCTCCTTTGCATTAGCGTAGCCTCTTCTGTAGCCTGTCAACTATGTGTCTATCTATCCCTGTTCTCTCCTCTCTGCACAGACCATACAAACGATCCACACCGCGTGGCCGCGGCCACCCTAATCTGGTGGTCCCAGCGCGCACGACCCACGTGGAGTTCCAGGTCTCCGGTAGCCTCTGGAACTGCCGATCAGCGGCCAACAAGGCAGAGTTCATCTTAGCCTATGCCTCCCTCCAGTCCCTCGACTTCTTGGCACTGACGGAAACATGGATCACCACAGATAACACTGCTACTCCTACTGCCCTCTCTTCGTCCGCCCACGTGTTCTCGCACACCCCGAGAGCTTCTGGTCAGCGGGGTGGTGGCACCGGGATCCTCATCTCTCCCAAGTGGTCATTCTCTCTTTCTCCCCTTACCCATCTGTCTATCGCCTCCTTTGAATTCCATGCTGTCACAGTTACCAGCCCTTTCAAGCTTAACATCCTTATCATTTATCGCCCTCCAGGTTCCCTCGGAGAGTTCATCAATGAGCTTGATGCCTTGATAAGCTCCTTTCCTGAGGACGGCTCACCTCTCACAGTCCTGGGCGACTTTAACCTCCCCACGTCTACCTTTGACTCATTCCTCTCTGCCTCCTTCTTTCCACTCCTCTCCTCTTTTGACCTCACCCTCTCACCTTCCCCCCTACTCACAAGGCAGGCAATACGCTCGACCTCATCTTTACTAGATGCTGTTCTTCCACTAACCTCATTGCAACTCCCCTCCAAGTCTCCGACCACTACCTTGTATCCTTTTCCCTCTCGCTCTCATCCAACACTTCCCACACTGCCCCTACTCGGATGGTATCGCGCCGTCCCAACCTTCGCTCTCTCTCCCCCCGCTACTCTCTCCTCTTCCATCCTATCATCTCTTCCCTCTGCTCATACCTTCTCCAACCTATCTCCTGATTCTGCCTCCTCAACCCTCCTCTCTTCCCTTTCTGCATCCTTTGACTCTCTAAGTCCCCTATCCTCCAGGCCGGCTCGGTCCTCCCCTCCCGCTCCGTGGCTCGACGACTCATTGCGAGCTCACAGAACAGTGCTCCGGGCAGCCGAGCGGAAATGGAGGAAAACTCGCCTCCCTGCGGACCTGGCATCCTTTCACTCCCTCCTCTCTACATTTTCCTCCTCTGTCTCTGCTGCTAAAGCCACTTTCTACCACTCTAAATTCCAAGCATCTGCCTCTAACCCTAGGAAGCTCTTTGCCACCTTCTCCTCCCTCCTGAATCCTCCTCCCCCTCCCCCCCTCCTCCCTCTCTGCAGATGACTTCGTCAACCATTTTGAAAAGAAGGTCGACGACATCCGATCCTCGTTTGCTAAGTCAAACGACACCGCTGGTTCTGCTCACACTGCCCTACCCTGTGCTCTGACCTCTTTCTCCCTCTCTCTCCAGATGAAATCTCGCTTCTTGTGACGGCCGGCCGCCCAACAACCTGCCCGCTTGACCCTATCCCCTCCTCTCTTCTCCAGACCATTTCCGGAGACCTTCTCCCTTACCTCACCTCGCTCATCAACTCATCCCTGACCGCTGGCTACGTCCCTTCCGTCTTCAAGAGAGCGAGAGTTGCACCCCTTCTGAAAAAACCTACACTCGATCCCTCCGATGTCAACAACTACAGACCAGTATCCCTTCTTTCTTTTCTCTCCAAAACTCTTGAACGTGCCGTCCTTGGCCAGCTCTCCCGCTATCTCTCTCAGAATGACCTTCTTGATCCAAATCAGTCAGGTTTCAAGACTAGTCATTCAACTGAGACTGCTCTTCTCTGTATCACGGAGGCGCTCCGCACTGCTAAAGCTAACTCTCTCTCCTCTGCTCTCATCCTTCTAGACCTATCGGCTGCCTTCGATACTGTGAACCATCAGATCCTCCTCTCCACCCTCTCCGAGTTGGGCATCTCCGGCGCGGCCCACGCTTGGATTGCGTCCTACCTGACAGGTCGCTCCTACCAGGTGGCGTGGCGAGAATCTGTCTCCTCGCCACGCGCTCTCACCACTGGTGTCCCCCAGGGCTCTGTTCTAGGCCCTCTCCTATTCTCGCTATACACCAAGTCACTTGGCTCTGTCATAACCTCACATGGTCTCTCCTATCATTGCTATGCAGACGACACACAACGAATCTTCTCCTTTCCCCCTTCTGATGACCAGGTGGCGAATCGCATCTCTGCATGTCTGGCAGACATATCAGTGTGGATGACGGATCACCACCTCAAGCTGAACCTCGGCAAGACGGAGCTGCTCTTCCTCCCGGGGAAGGACTGCCCGTTCCATGATCTCGCCATCACGGTTGACAACTCCATTGTGTCCTCCTCCCAGAGCGCTAAGAACCTTGGCGTGATCCTGGACAACACCCTGTCGTTCTCAACCAACATCATGGCGGTGGCCCGTTCCTGTAGGTTCATGCTCTACAACATCCGCAGAGTACGACCCTGCCTCACACAGGAAGCGGCGCAGGTCCTAATCCAGGCACTTGTCATCTCCCGTCTGGATTACTGCAACTCGCTGTTGGCTGGGCTCCCTGCCTGTGCCATTAAACCCCTACAACTCATCCAGAACGCCGCAGCCCGTCTGGTGTTCAACCTTCCCAAGTTCTCTCCGTCACCCCGCTCCTCCGCTCTCTCCACTGGCTTCCAGTTGAAGCTCGCATCCGCTACAAGACCATGGTGCTTGCCTACGGAGCTGTGAGGGGAACGGCACCGCAGTACCTCCAGGCTCTGATCAGGCCCTACACCCAAACAAGGGCACTGCGTTCATCCACCTCTGGCCTGCTCGCCTCCCTACCACTGAGGAAGTACAGTTCCCGCTCAGCCCATTCAAAACTGTTCGCTGCTCTGGCCCCCCAATGGTGGAACAAACTCCCTCACGACGCCAGGACAGCGGAGTCAATCACCACCTTCCGGAGACACCTGAAACACCACCTCTTCAAGGAATACCTAGGATAGGATAAGTAATCCTTCTCACCCCCCCTTAAATGATTTAGATGCACTATTGTAAAGTGGCTGTTCCACTGGATGTCAGAAGGTGAATTCACCAATTTGTAAGTCGCTCTGGATAAGAGCGTCTGCTAAATGACTTAAATGTAAATGTAAATGTAAATCTACTGTCTCTATTATATTATGGCAGACCAGCTAGATCTACTGTCTCCATTATATTATGACTGACCAGCTAGATCTACTGTCTCTATTATATTATGACAGACCAGCTAGATCTACTGTCTCTATTATATTATGACAGACCAGCTAGATCTACTGTCTCTATTGTATTATGACAGACCAGCTAGATCTACTGTCTCTATTATAATATGACAGACCAGCTAGATCTACTGTCTCTATTATATTATGACAGACCAGCTAGATATACGGTCTCTATTATATTATGACAGACCAGCTAGATCTACTGTCTCTATTATATTATGACAGACCAGCTAGATCTACTGTGTCTATTATATTATGACAGACCAGCTAGATCTACTGTCTCTATTATAATATGACAGACCAGCTAGATCTACTGTCTCTATTATATTATGACAGACCAGCTAGATATACAGTCTCTATTATATTATGACAGAACAGCTAGATCTACTGTCTCTATTATATTATGACAGACCAGCTAGATCTACTGTCTCTATTATAATATGTCAGACCAGCTAGATCTACTGTCTCTATTATATTATGACAGACCAGCTAGATCTACTGTGTCTATTATATTATGACAGACCAGCTAGATCTACTGTCTCTATTATTTTACGACAGACCAGGTAGATCTACTGTCTCTATTATATTATGACAGACAAGCTAGATCTACTGTCTCTATTATATTATGACAGACAAACTAGATCTACTGTCTCTGTTATATTATGACTGACCAGCTAGATCTACTGTCTCTATTATATTATGACAGACCAGCTAGATCTACTGTCTCTATTATATTATGACAGACCAGCTAGATCTACTGTCTCTATTATAATATGACAGACCAGCTAGATCTACTTTCTCTATTATATTATGACAGACCAGCTAGATATACAGTCTCTATTATATTATGACAGACCAGCTAGATCTACTGTCTCTATTATATTATGACAGACCAGCTAGATCTACTGTCTCTATTATAATATGTCAGACCAGCTATATCTACTGTCTCTATTATATTATGACAGACCAGCTAGATCTACTGTCTCTATTATAATATAATAGACCAGCTAGATCTACTGTCTCTATTATATTATGACAGACCAGCTAGATCTACTGTGTCTATTATATTATGACAGACCAGCTAGATCTACTGTCTCTATTATAATATGACAGACCAGCTAGATCTACTGTCTGTATTATATTATGACAGACCAGCTAGATCTACTGTCTCTATTATATTATGACAGACCAGCTAGATCTACTGTCTCTATTTTATTATGACAGACCAGCTAGATCTACTGTATCTATTATAATATGACAGACCAGATAGATCTACTGTCTCTATTATATTTTGACAGACCAGGTAGATCTACTGTCTCTATTATATTATGACAGACCAGCTATATCTACTGTCTCTATTGTATTATGACAGACCAGCTAGATCTACTGTCTCTATTATAATATGACAGACCAGCTAGATCTACTGTCTCTATTATATTATGACAGACCAGCTAGATATACAGTCTCTATTATAATATGACAGACCAGCTAGATCTACTGTGTCTATTATATTATGACAGACCAGCTAGATCTACTGTTTCTATTATATTATGACAGACCAGTTAGATCTACTGTCTCTATTATTTTACGACAGACCAGCTAGATCTACTGTCTCTATTATATTATGACAGACCAGCTAGATCTACTGTGTCTATTATATTATGACAGACCAGCTAGATCTACTGTCTCTATTATTTTACGACAGACCAGGTAGATCTACTGTCTCTATTATATTATGACAGACAAGCTAGATCTACTGTCTCTATTATATTATGACAGACAAACTAGATCTACTGTCTCTGTTATATTATGACTGACCAGCTAGATCTACTGTCTCTATTATATTATGACAGACCAGCTAGATCTACTGTCTCTATTATATTATGACAGACCAGCTAGATCTACTGTCTCTATTATAATATGACAGACCAGCTAGATCTACTGTCTCTATTATATTATGACAGACCAGCTAGATATACAGTCTCTATTATATTATGACAGACCAGCTAGATCTACTGTCTCTATTATATTATGACAGACCAGCTAGATCTACTGTCTCTATTATAATATGTCAGACCAGCTATATCTACTGTCTCTATTATATTATGACAGACCAGCTAGATCTACTGTCTCTATTATAATATAATAGACCAGCTAGATCTACTGTCTCTATTATATTATGACAGACCAGCTAGATCTACTGTGTCTATTATATTATGACAGACCAGCTAGATCTACTGTCTCTATTATAATATGACAGACCAGCTAGATCTACTGTCTGTATTATATTATGACAGACCAGCTAGATCTACTGTCTCTATTATATTATGACAGACCAGCTAGATCTACTGTCTCTATTTTATTATGACAGACCAGCTAGATCTACTGTATCTATTATAATATGACAGACCAGATAGATCTACTGTCTCTATTATATTTTGACAGACCAGGTAGATCTACTGTCTCTATTATATTATGACAGACCAGCTATATCTACTGTCTCTATTGTATTATGACAGACCAGCTAGATCTACTGTCTCTATTATAATATGACAGACCAGCTAGATCTACTGTCTCTATTATATTATGACAGACCAGCTAGATATACAGTCTCTATTATATTATGACAGGCCAGCTAGATCTACTGTCTCTATTATATTATGACAGACCAGCTAGATCTACTGTCTCTATTATAATATGTCAGACCAGCTAGATCTACTGCCTCTATTATAATATGACAGCCCAGCTAGATCTACTGTCTCTATTATAATATGACAGACCAGCTAGATCTACTGTGTCTATTATATTATGACAGACCAGCTAAATCTACTGTGTCTATTATATTATGACAGACCAGCTAGATCTACCTTCTCTATTATTTTACGACAGACCAGGTAGATCTACTGTCTCTATTATATTATGACAGACAAGCTAGATCTACTGTCTCTATTATATTATTACAGACCAGCTAGATCTACTCTCTCTATTATATTATGACAGACCAGCTAGATCTACAGTCTCTATTATATTATGACAGACCAGCTAGATCTACTGTCTCTATTATATTATGACAGACCAGCTAGATCTACTGTCTCTATTATAATATGTCAGACCAGCTAGATCTACTGTCTCTATTATATTATGACAGACCAGCTAGATCTACTGTCTCTATTATAATATGACAGA
Organism: Oncorhynchus masou masou; assembly: GCF_036934945.1. NCBI lineage: Eukaryota > Metazoa > Chordata > Actinopteri > Salmoniformes > Salmonidae > Oncorhynchus > Oncorhynchus masou. The sequence goes on along the minus strand of NW_027009057.1, from coordinate 15,916 downwards.
CCAGCTAGATCTACTGTCTCTATTATATTATGACAGACCAGCTAGATCTACTGTTTCTATTATATTATGACAGACCAGCTAGATCTACTGTCTCTATTATATAATATGACAGACCAGCTAGATCTACTGTCTGTATTATATTATGACAGACCAGCTAGATCTACTGTCTCTATTATATTATGACAGACCAGCTAGATCTACTGTCTCTATTTTATTATGACAGACCAGCTAGATCGACTGTATCTATTATAATATGACAGACCAGCTAGATCTACTGTCTGTATTATATTTTGACAGACCAGGTAGATCTACTGTCTCTATTATATTATGACAGACCAGCTATATCTACTGTCTCTATTGTATTATGACAGACCAGCTATATCTACTGTCTCGATTGTATTATGACAGACCAGCAAGATCTACTGTCTCTATTATAATATGACAGACCAGCTAGATCTACTGTCTCTATTATATTATGACAGACCAGCTAGATATACAGTCTCTATTATATTATGACAGACCAGCTATATCTACTGTCTCTATTATATTATGACAGACCAGCTAGATCTACTGTCTCTATTATATTATGACAGACCAGCTAGATCTACTGTCTCTATTATAATATGACAGACCAGCTAGATCTACTGTCTCTATTATAATATGACAGACCAGCTAGATCTACTGTCTCTATTATATTATGACAGACCAGCTAGATCTACTGTGTCTATTATATTATGACAGACCAGCTAGATCTACTGTTTCTATTATATTATGACAGACCAGTTAGATCTACTGTCTCTATTATTTATGACAGACCAGCTAGATCTACTGTCTCCATTATATTATGACAGACCAGCTAGATCTACTGTCTCTATTATATTATGACAGACCAGCTAGATCTACTGTCTCTATTATATTATGACAGACCAGCTAGATCTACTGTCTCTATTATATTATGACAGACCAGCTAGATCTACTGTCTCTATTATAATATGACAGACCAGCTAGATCTACTGTCTCTATTATATTATGACAGACCAGCTAGATATACTGTCTCTATTATATTATGACAGACCAGCTAGATCTACTGTCTCTATTATATTATGACAGACCAGCTAGATCTACTGTCTCTATTATAATATGACAGACCAGCTAGATCTACTGTCTCTATTATATTATGACAGACCAGCTAGATCTACTGTCTCTATTATATTATGACAGACCAGCTAGATCTACTGTCTCTATTTTAATATGACAGACCAGCTAGATATACAGTCTCTATTATATTATGACAGACCAGCTAGATCTACTGTCTCTATTATATTATGACAGACCAGCTAGATCTACTGTCTCTATTATAATATGACAGACCAGCTATATCTACTGTCTCTATTATATTATGACAGACCAGCTAGATCTACTGTCTCTATTATAATATAACAGACCAGCTAGATCTACTGTCTCTATTATATTATGACAGACCAGCTAGATCTACTGTTTCTATTATATTATGACAGACCAGCTAGATCTACTGTCTCTATTATAATATGACAGACCAGCTAGATCTACTGTCTCTATTATATTATGACAGACCAGCTAGATCTACTGTCTCTATTATATTATGACAGACCAGCTAGATCTACTGTCTCTATTTTATTATGACAGACCAGCTAGATCTACTGTATCTATTATAATATGACAGACCAGCTAGATCTACTGTCTCTATTATATTTTGACAGACCAGGTAGATCTACTGTCTCTATTATATTATGACAGACCAGCTATATCTACTGTCTCTATTGTATTATGACAGACCAGCTAGATCTACTGTCTCTATTATAATATGACAGACCAGCTAGATCTACTGTCTCTATTATATTATGACAGACCAGCTAGATATACTGTCTCTATTATATTATGACAGACCAGCTAGATCTACTGTCTCTATTATATTATGACAGACCAGCTAGATCTACTGTCTCTATTATAATATGACAGACCAGCTAGATCTACTGTCTCTATTATAATATGACAGACCAGCTAGATCTACTGTCTCTATTATAATATGACAGACCAGCTAGATCTACTGTGTCTATTATATTATGACAGACCAGCTAAATCTACTGTCTCTATTATATTATGACAGACCAGCTAGATCTACTTCTCTATTATATTATGACAGACCAGGTAGATCTACTGTCTCTATTATATTATGACAGACCAGCTAGATCTACTGTCTCTATTATATTATGACAGACCAGCTAGATCTACTGTCTCTATTATATTATGACAGACCAGCTAGATCTACAGTCTCTATTATATTATGACAGACCAGCTAGATCTACTGTCTCTATTATATTATGACAGACCAGCTAGATCTACTGTCTCTATTATAATATGTCAGACCAGCTAGATCTACTGTCTCTATTATATTATGACAGACCAGCTAGATCTACTGTCTCTATTATAATATGACAGACCAGCTAGATCTACTGTCTCTATTATATTATGACAGACCAGCTAGATCTACTGTTTCTATTATATTATGACAGACCAGCTAGATCTACTGTCTCTATTATATAATATGACAGACCAGCTAGATCTACTGTCTCTATTATATTATGACAGACCAGCTAGATCTACTGTCTCTATTATATTATGACAGACCAGCTAGATCTACTGTCTCTATTTTATTATGACAGACCAGCTAGATCTACTGTATCTATTATAATATGACAGACCAGCTAGATCTACTGTCTCTATTATATTTTGACAGACCAGGTAGATCTACTGTCTCTATTATATTATGACAGACCAGCTATATCTACTGTCTCTATTGTATTATGACAGACCAGCTATATCTACTGTCTCTATTGTATTATGACAGACCAGCTAGATCTACTGTCTCTATTATAATATGACAGACCAGCTAGATCTACTGTCTCTATTATATTATGACAGACCAGCTAGATATACAGTCTCTATTATATTATGACAGACCAGCTAGATCTACTGTCTCTATTATATTATGACAGACCAGCTAGATCTACTGTCTCTATTATATTATGACAGACCAGCTAGATCTACTGTCTCTATTATAATATGACAGACCAGCTAGATCTACTGTCTCTATTATAATATGACAGACCAGCTAGATCTACTGTCTCTATTATATTATGACAGACCAGCTAGATCTACTGTCTCTATTATATTATGACAGACCAGCTAGATCTACTGTTTCTATTATATTATGACAGACCAGCTAGATCTACTGTCTCTATTATATTATGACAGACCAGCTAGATCTACTGTCTCTATTATATTATGACAGACCAGCTAGATCTACTGTCTCTATTATATTATGACAGACCAGCTAGATCTACTGTCTCTATTATATTATGACAGACCAGCTAGATCTACTGTCTCTATTATATTATGACAGACCAGCTAGATCTACTGTCTCTATTATAATATGACAGACCAGCTAGATCTACTGTCTCTATTATATTATGACAGACCAGCTAGATCTACTGTCTCTATTATATTATGACAGACCAGCTAGATCTACTGTCTCTATTATATTATGACAGACCAGCTAGATCTACTGTCTCTATTATAATATGACAGACCAGCTAGATCTACTGTCTCTATTATATTATGACAGACCAGCTAGATCTACTGTCTCTATTATATTATGACAGACCAGCTAGATCTACTGTCTCTATTATAATATGACAGACCAGCTAGATCTACTGTCTCTATTATATTATGACAGACCAGCTAGATCTACAGTCTCTATTATATTATGACAGACCAGCTAGATCTACTGTCTCTATTATATTATGACAGACCAGCTAGATCTACTGTCTCTATTATAATATGACAGACCAGCTAGATCTACTGTCTCTATTATATTATGACAGACCAGCTAGATCTACTGTCTCTATTATATTATGACAGACCAGCTAGATCTACTGTCTCTATTATATTATGACAGACCAGCTAGATCTACTGTCTCTATTATATTATGACAGACCAGCTAGATCTACTGTCTCTATTATATTATGACAGACCAGCTAGATCTACTGTCTCTATTATAATATGACAGACCAGCTAGATCTACTGTCTCTATTATATTATGACAGACCAGCTAGATCTACTGTCTCTATTATATTATGACAGACCAGCTAGATCTACTGTCTCTATTATAATATGACAGACCAGCTAGATCTACTGTCTCTATTATATTTTGACAGACCAGGTAGATCTACTGTCTCTATTATATTATGACAGACCAGCTATATCTACTGTCTCTATTATATTATGACAGACCAGCTATATCTACTGTCTCTATTGTATTATGACAGACCAGCTAGATCTACTGTCTCTATTATATTATGACAGACCAGCTAGATCTACTGTCTCTATTATATTATGACAGACCAGCTAGATCTACTGTCTCTATTATATTATGACAGACCAGCTAGATCTACTGTCTCTATTATATTATGACAGACCAGCTAGATCTACTGTCTCTATTATAATATGACAGACCAGCTAGATCTACTGTCTCTATTATATTATGACAGACCAGCTAGATCTACTGTCTCTATTATATTATGACAGACCAGCTAGATCTACTGTCTCTATTATATTATGACAGACCAGCTAGATCTACTGTCTCTATTATAATATGACAGACCAGCTAGATCTACTGTCTCTATTATATTATGACAGACCAGCTAGATCTACTGTCTCTATTATATTATGACAGACCAGCTAGATCTACTGTCTCTATTATAATATGACAGACCAGCTAGATCTACTGTCTCTATTATATTATGACAGACCAGCTAGATCTACTGTCTCTATTATATTATGACAGACCAGCTAGATCTACTGTCTCTATTATATTATGACAGACCAGCTAGATCTACTGTCTCTATTATATTATGACAGACCAGCTAGATCTACTGTCTCTATTATAATATGACAGACCAGCTAGATCTACTGTCTCTATTATATTATGACAGACCAGCTAGATCTACTGTCTCTATTATAATATGACAGACCAGCTAGATCTACTGTCTCTATTATATTATGACAGACCAGCTAGATCTACTGTGTCTATTATATTATGACAGACCAGCTAGATCTACTGTCTCTATTATATTATGACAGACCAGGTAGATCTACTGTCTCTATTATATTATGACAGACAAGCTAGATCTACTGTCTCTATTATATTATGACAGACCAGCTAGATCTACTGTCTCTATTATATTATGACAGACCAGCTAGATCTACTGTCTCTATTATATTATGACAGACCAGCTAGATCTACTGTCTCTATTATATTATGACAGACCAGCTAGATCTACTGTCTCTATTATATTATGACAGACCAGCTATATCTACTGTCTCTATTGTATTATGACAGACCAGCTAGATCTACTGTCTCTATTATATTATGACAGACCAGCTATATCTACTGTCTCTATTATATTATGACAGACCAGCTAGATCTACTGTCTCTATTATAATATGACAGACCAGCTAGATCTACTGTCTCTATTATATTATGACAGACCAGCTAGATCTACTGTCTCTATTATAATATGACAGACCAGCTAGATCTACTGTCTCTATTATATTATGACAGACCAGCTAGATCTACTGTCTCTATTATAATATGACAGACCAGCTAGATCTACTGTCTCTATTATATTATGACAGACCAGCTAGATCTACTGTCTCTATTATATTATGACAGACCAGCTAGATCTACTGTCTCTATTATATTATGACAGACCAGCTAGATCTACTGTCTCTATTATATTATGACAGACCAGCTAGATCTACTGCTAGATCTACTGTCTCTATTATATTATGACAGACCAGCTAGATCTACTGTCTCTATTATATTATGACAGACCAGCTAGATCTACTGTCTCTATTATATTATGACAGACCAGCTAGATCTACTGTCTCTATTATATTATGACAGACCAGCTAGATCTACTGTCTCTATTATATTATGACAGACCAGCTAGATCTACTGTCTCTATTATAATATGACAGACCAGCTAGATCTACTGTCTCTATTATATTATGACAGACCAGCTAGATCTACTGTCTCTATTATATTATGACAGACCAGCTAGATCTACTGTCTCTATTATATTATGACAGACCAGCTAGATCTACTGTCTCTATTATAATATGACAGACCAGCTAGATCTACTGTCTCTATTATATTATGACAGACCAGCTAGATCTACTGTCTCTATTATATTATGACAGACCAGCTAGATCTACTGTCTCTATTATAATATGACAGACCAGCTAGATCTACTGTCTCTATTATATTATGACAGACCAGCTAGATCTACTGTCTCTATTATATTATGACAGACCAGCTAGATCTACTGTCTCTATTATATTATGACAGACCAGCTAGATCTACTGTCTCTATTATATTATGACAGACCAGCTAGATCTACTGTCTCTATTATAATATGACAGACCAGCTAGATCTACTGTCTCTATTATATTATGACAGACCAGCTAGATCTACTGTCTCTATTATAATATGACAGACCAGCTAGATCTACTGTCTCTATTATATTATGACAGACCAGCTAGATCTACTGTGTCTATTATATTATGACAGACCAGCTAGATCTACTGTCTCTATTATATTATGACAGACCAGGTAGATCTACTGTCTCTATTATATTATGACAGACAAGCTAGATCTACTGTCTCTATTATATTATGACAGACCAGCTAGATCTACTGTCTCTATTATATTATGACAGACCAGCTAGATCTACTGTCTCTATTATATTATGACAGACCAGCTAGATCTACTGTCTCTATTATATTATGACAGACCAGCTAGATCTACTGTCTCTATTATATTATGACAGACCAGCTAGATCTACTGTCTCTATTATAATATGACAGACCAGCTAGATCTACTGTCTCTATTATAATATGACAGACCAGCTAGATCTACTGTCTCTATTATATTATGACAGACCAGCTAGATCTACTGTCTCTATTATATTATGACAGACCAGCTAGATCTACTGTCTCTATTATATTATGACAGACCAGCTAGATCTACTGTCTCTATTATATTATGACAGACCAGCTAGATCTACTGTCTCTATTATATTATGACAGACCAGCTAGATCTACTGTCTCTATTATATTATGACAGACCAGCTAGATCTACTGTCTCTATTATATTATGACAGACCAGCTAGATCTACTGTCTCTATTATATTATGACAGACCAGCTAGATCTACTGTCTCTATTATATTATGACAGACCAGCTAGATCTACTGTCTCTATTATATTATGACAGACCAGCTAGATCTACTGTCTCTATTATATTATGACAGACCAGCTAGATCTACTGTCTCTATTATAATATGACAGACCAGCTAGATCTACTGTCTCTATTATATTATGACAGACCAGCTAGATCTACTGTCTCTATTATATTATGACAGACCAGCTAGATCTACTGTCTCTATTATATTATGACAGACCAGCTAGATCTACTGTCTCTATTATAATATGACAGACCAGCTAGATCTACTGTCTCTATTATATTATGACAGACCAGCTAGATCTACTGTCTCTATTATATTATGACAGACCAGCTAGATCTACTGTCTCTATTATATTATGACAGACCAGCTAGATCTACTGTCTCTATTATAATATGACAGACCAGCTAGATCTACTGTCTCTATTATATTATGACAGACCAGCTAGATCTACTGTCTCTATTATATTATGACAGACCAGCTAGATCTACTGTCTCTATTATAATATGACAGACCAGCTAGATCTACTGTCTCTATTATATTATGACAGACCAGCTAGATCTACTGTCTCTATTATATTATGACAGACCAGCTAGATCTACTGTCTCTATTATATTATGACAGACCAGCTAGATCTACTGTCTCTATTATAATATGTCAGACCAGCTAGATCTACTGTCTCTATTATATTATGACAGACCAGCTAGATCTACTGTGTCTATTATATTATGACAGACCAGCTAGATCTACTGTCTCTATTATTTTACGACAGACCAGGTAGATCTACTGTCTCTATTATATTATGACAGACAAGCTAGATCTACTGTCTCTATTATATTATGACAGACAAACTAGATCTACTGTCTCTATTATATTATGACAGACCAGCTAGATCTACTGTCTCTATTATATTATGACAGACCAGCTAGATCTACTGTCTCTATTATATTATGACAGACCAGCTAGATCTACTGTCTCTATTATAATATGACAGACCAGCTAGATCTACTGTCTCTATTATAATATGACAGACCAGCTAGATCTACTGTCTCTATTATAATATGACAGACCAGCTAGATCTACTATCTCTATTATATTATGACAGACCAGCTAGATATACAGTCTCTATTATATTATGACAGACCAGCTAGATCTACTGTCTCTATTATATTATGACAGACCAGCTAGATCTACTGTCTCTATTATAATATGTCAGACCAGCTAGATCTACTGTCTCTATTATATTATGACAGACCAGCTAGATCTACTGTCTCTATTATAATATGACAGACCAGCTAGATCTACTGTCTCTATTATATTATGACAGACCAGCTAGATCTACTGTCTCTATTATATTATGACAGACCAGCTAGATCTACTGTCTCTATTATATTATGACAGACCAGCTAGATCTACTGTCTCTATTATATTATGACAGACCAGCTAGATCTACTGTCTCTATTATATTATGACAGACCAGCTAGATCTACTGTCTCTATTATAATATGACAGACCAGCTAGATCTACTGTCTCTATTATATTTTGACAGACCAGGTAGATCTACTGTCTCTATTATATTATGACAGACCAGCTATATCTACTGTCTCTATTGTATTATGACAGACCAGCTATATCTACTGTCTCTATTGTATTATGACAGACCAGCTAGATCTACTGTCTCTATTATAATATGACAGACCAGCTAGATCTACTGTCTCTATTATATTATGACAGACCAGCTAGATATACAGTCTCTATTATATTATGACAGACCAGCTAGATCTACTGTCTCTATTATATTATGACAGACCAGCTAGATCTACTGTCTCTATTATAATATGACAGACCAGCTAGATCTACTGTCTCTATTATATTATGACAGACCAGCTAGATCTACTGTCTCTATTATATTATGACAGACCAGCTAGATCTACTGTCTCTATTATATTATGACAGACCAGCTAGATCTACTGTCTCTATTATATTATGACAGACCAGCTAGATCTACTGTCTCTATTATATTATGACAGACCAGCTAGATCTACTGTCTCTATTATATTATGACAGACCAGCTAGATCTACTGTCTCTATTATATTATGACAGACCAGCTAGATCTACTGTCTCTATTATATTATGACAGACCAGCTAGATCTACTGTCTCTATTATATTATGACAGACCAGCTAGATCTACTGTCTCTATTATATTATGACAGACCAGCTAGATCTACTGTCTCTATTATATTATGACAGACCAGCTAGATCTACTGTCTCTATTATATTATGACAGACCAGCTAGATCTACTGTCTCTATTATATTATGACAGACCAGCTAGATCTACTGTCTCTATTATATTATGACAGACCAGCTAGATCTACTGTCTCTATTATATTATGACAGACCAGCTAGATCTACTGTCTCTATTATATTATGACAGACCAGCTAGATCTACTGTCTCTATTATAATATGACAGACCAGCTAGATCTACTGTCTCTATTATATTATGACAGACCAGCTAGATCTACTGTCTCTATTATATTATGACAGACCAGCTAGATCTACTGTCTCTATTATATTATGACAGACCAGCTAGATCTACTGTCTCTATTATATTATGACAGACCAGCTAGATCTACTGTCTCTATTATATTATGACAGACCAGCTAGATCTACTGTCTCTATTATATTATGACAGACCAGCTAGATCTACTGTCTCTATTATATTATGACAGACCAGCTAGATCTACTGTCTCTATTATATTATGACAGACCAGCTAGATCTACTGTCTCTATTATATTATGACAGACCAGCTAGATCTACTGTCTCTATTATATTATGACAGACCAGCTAGATCTACTGTCTCTATTATATTATGACAGACCAGCTAGATCTACTGTCTCTATTATATTATGACAGACCAGCTAGATCTACTGTCTCTATTATATTATGACAGACCAGCTAGATCTACTGTCTCTATTATAATATGACAGACCAGCTAGATCTACTGTCTCTATTATATTATGACAGACCAGCTAGATCTACTGTCTCTATTATATTATGACAGACCAGCTAGATCTACTGTCTCTATTATATTATGACAGACCAGCTAGATCTACTGTCTCTATTATAATATGACAGACCAGCTAGATCTACTGTCTCTATTATATTATGACAGACCAGCTAGATCTACTGTCTCTATTATATTATGACAGACCAGCTAGATCTACTGTCTCTATTATAATATGACACCAGCTAGATCTACTGTCTCTATTATATTATGACAGACCAGCTAGATATACAGTCTCTATTATATTATGACAGACCAGCTAGATCTACTGTCTCTATTATATTATGACAGACCAGCTAGATCTACTGTCTCTATTATAATATGACAGACCAGCTAGATCTACTGTCTCTATTATATTATGACAGACCAGCTAGATCTACTGTCTCTATTATATTATGACAGACCAGCTAGATCTACTGTCTCTATTATTTTATGACAGACCAGCTAGATCTACTGTCTCTATTATATTATGACAGACAAGCTAGATCTACTGTCTCTATTATATTATGACAGACAAGCTAGATCTACTGTCTCTATTATATTATGACTGACCAGCTAGATCTACTGTCTCTATTATATTATGACAGACCAGCTAGATCTACTGTCTCTATTATATTATGACAGACCAGCTAGATCTACTGTCTCTATTATAATATGACAGAGCAGCTAGATCTACTGTATCTATTATAATATGACAGACCAGCTAGATCTACTGTCTCTATTATAATATGACAGACCAGCTAGATCTACTGTCTCTATTATATTATGACAGACCAGCTAGATCTACTGTCTCTATTATATTATGACAGACCAGCTAGATCTACTGTCTCTATTATATTATGACAGACCAGCTAGATCTACTGTCTCTATTATAATATGACAGACCAGCTAGATCTACTGTCTCTATTATATTATGACAGACCAGCTATATCTATGTCTCTATTATAATATGACAGACCAGCTAGATCTACTGTCTCTATTATATTATGACAGACCAGCTAGATCTACTGTCTCTATTATATTATGACAGACCAGCTAGATCTACTGTCTCTATTATATTATGACAGACCAGCTAGATCTACTGTCTCTATTATATTATGACAGACCAGCTAGATCTACTGTCTCTATTATATTATGACAGACCAGCTAGATCTACTGTCTCTATTATAATATGACAGACCAGCTAGATCTACTGTCTCTATTATATTATGACAGACCAGCTAGATCTACTGTCTCTATTATATTATGACAGACCAGCTAGATCTACTGTCTCTATTATATTATGACAGACCAGCTAGATCTACTGTCTCTATTATATTATGACAGACCAGCTATCTACTGTCTCTATTATAATATGACAGACCAGCTAGATCTACTGTCTCTATTATATTATGACAGACCAGCTAGATCTACTGTCTCTATTATATTATGACAGACCAGCTAGATCTACTGTCTCTATTATATTATGACAGACCAGCTAGATCTACTGTCTCTATTATAATATGACAGACCAGCTAGATCTACTGTCTCTATTATATTATGACAGACCAGCTAGATCTACTGTCTCTATTATATTATGACAGACCAGCTAGATCTACTGTCTCTATTATATTATGACAGACCAGCTAGATCTACTGTCTCTATTATAATATGACAGACCAGCTAGATCTACTGTCTCTATTATATTATGACAGACCAGCTAGATCTACTGTCTCTATTATATTATGACAGACCAGCTAGATCTACTGTCTCTATTATATTATGACAGACCAGCTAGATCTACTGTCTCTATTATATTATGACAGACCAGCTAGATCTACTGTCTCTATTATATTATGACAGACCAGCTAGATCTACTGTCTCTATTATATTATGACAGACCAGCTAGATCTACTGTCTCTATTATATTATGACAGACCAGCTAGATCTACTGTCTCTATTATATTATGACAGACCAGCTAGATCTACTGTCTCTATTATATTATGACAGACCAGCTAGATCTACTGTCTCTATTATATTATGACAGACCAGCTAGATCTACTGTCTCTATTATATTATGACAGACCAGCTAGATCTACTGTCTCTATTATATTATGACAGACCAGCTAGATCTACTGTCTCTATTATATTATGACAGACCAGCTAGATCTACTGTCTCTATTATAATATGACAACCAGCTAGATCTACTGTCTCTATTATATTATGACAGACCAGCTAGATCTACTGTCTCTATTATATTATGACAGACCAGCTAGATCTACTGTCTCTATTATATTATGACAGACCAGCTAGATCTACTGTCTCTATTATATTATGACAGACCAGCTAGATCTACTGTCTCTATTATATTATGACAGACCAGCTAGATCTACTGTCTCTATTATATTATGACAGACCAGCTAGATCTACTGTCTCTATTATATTATGACAGACCAGCTAGATCTACTGTCTCTATTATATTATGACAGACCAGCTAGATCTACTGTCTCTATTATATTATGACAGACCAGCTAGATCTACTGTCTCTATTATATTATGACAGACCAGCTAGATCTACTGTCTCTATTATATTATGACAGACCAGCTAGATCTACTGTCTCTATTATAATATGACAGACCAGCTAGATCTACTGTCTCTATTATATTATGACAGACCAGCTAGATCTACTGTCTCTATTATATTATGACAGACCAGCTAGATCTACTGTCTCTATTATATTATGACAGACCAGCTAGATCTACTGTCTCTATTATAATATGACAGACCAGCTAGATCTACTGTCTCTATTATATTATGACAGACCAGCTAGATCTACTGTCTCTATTATATTATGACAGACCAGCTAGATCTACTGTCTCTATTATATTATGACAGACCAGCTAGATCTACTGTCTCTATTATATTATGACAGACCAGCTAGATCTACTGTCTCTATTATATTATGACAGACCAGCTAGATCTACTGTCTCTATTATATTATGACAGACCAGCTAGATCTACTGTCTCTATTATAATATGACAGACCAGCTAGATCTACTGTCTCTATTATATTATGACAGACCAGCTAGATATACAGTCTCTATTATATTATGACAGACCAGCTAGATCTACTGTCTCTATTATATTATGACAGACCAGCTAGATCTACTGTCTCTATTATAATATGACAGACCAGCTAGATCTACTGTCTCTATTATATTATGACAGACCAGCTAGATCTACTGTCTCTATTATATTATGACAGACCAGCTAGATCTACTGTCTCTATTATATTATGACAGACCAGCTAGATCTACTGTCTCTATTATATTATGACAGACAAGCTAGATCTACTGTCTCTATTATATTATGACAGACAAGCTAGATCTACTGTCTCTGTTATCTAGATCTACTGTCTCTATTATATTATGACAGACCAGCTAGATCTACTGTCTCTATTATATTATGACAGACCAGCTAGATCTACTGTCTCTATTATATTATGACAGACCAGCTAGATCTACTGTCTCTATTATATTATGACAGACCAGCTAGATCTACTGTCTCTATTATAATATGACAGACCAGCTAGATCTACTGTCTCTATTATATTATGACAGACCAGCTAGATCTACTGTCTCTATTATATTATGACAGACCAGCTAGATCTACTGTCTCTATTATATTATGACAGACCAGCTAGATCTACTGTCTCTATTATAATATGACAGACCAGCTAGATCTACTGTCTCTATTATATTATGACAGACCAGCTAGATCTACTGTCTCTATTATAATATGACAGACCAGCTAGATCTACTGTCTCTATTATATTATGACAGACCAGCTAGATCTACTGTCTCTATTATATTATGACAGACCAGCTAGATCTACTGTCTCTATTATATTATGACAGACCAGCTAGATCTACTGTCTCTATTATATTATGACAGACAGCTAGATCTACTGTCTCTATTATATTATGACAGACCAGCTAGATCTACTGTCTCTATTATATTATGACAGACCAGCTAGATCTACTGTCTCTATTATATTTTGACAGACCAGGACCAGGTAGATCTACTGTCTCTATTATATTATGACAGACCAGCTATATCTACTGTCTCTATTGTATTATGACAGACCAGCTATATCTACTGTCTCTATTGTATTATGACAGACCAGCTAGATCTACTGTCTCTATTATAATATGACAGACCAGCTAGATCTACTGTCTCTATTATATTATGACAGACCAGCTAGATATACAGTCTCTATTATATTATGACAGACCAGCTAGATCTACTGTCTCTATTATATTATGACAGACCAGCTAGATCTACTGTCTCTATTATAATATGACAGACCAGCTAGATCTACTGTCTCTATTATATTATGACAGACCAGCTAGATCTACTGTCTCTATTATAATATGACAGACCAGCTAGATCTACTGTCTCTATTATATTATGACAGACCAGCTAGATCTACTGTCTCTATTATAATATGACAGACCAGCTAGATCTACTGTCTCTATTATATTATGACAGACCAGCTAGATCTACTGTCTCTATTATATTATGACAGACCAGCTAGATCTACTGTCTCTATTATATTATGACAGACCAGCTAGATCTACTGTCTCTATTATATTATGACAGACCAGCTAGATCTACTGTCTCTATTATATTATGACAGACCAGCTAGATCTACTGTCTCTATTATATTATGACAGACCAGCTAGATCTACTGTCTCTATTATATTATGACAGACCAGCTAGATCTACTGTCTCTATTATATTATGACAGACCAGCTAGATCTACTGTCTCTATTATATTATGACAGACCAGCTAGATCTACTGTCTCTATTATATTATGACAGACCAGCTAGATCTACTGTCTCTATTATATTATGACAGACCAGCTAGATCTACTGTCTCTATTATATTATGACAGACCAGCTAGATCTACTGTCTCTATTATATTATGACAGACCAGCTAGATCTACTGTGTCTATTATATTATGACAGACCAGCTAGATCTACTGTCTCTATTATATTATGACAGACCAGCTAGATCTACTGTCTCTATTATATTATGACAGACCAGCTAGATCTACTGTCTCTATTATATTATGACAGACCAGCTATATCTACTGTCTCTATTGTATTATGACAGACCAGCTAGATCTACTGTCTCTATTATAATATGACAGACCAGCTAGATCTACTGTCTCTATTATATTATGACAGACCAGCTAGATATACAGTCTCTATTATATTATGACAGGCCAGCTAGATCTACTGTCTCTATTATATTATGACAGACCAGCTAGATCTACTGTCTCTATTATAATATGACAGACCAGCTAGATCTACTGTCTCTATTATATTATGACAGACCAGCTAGATCTACTGTGTCTATTATATTATGACAGACCAGCTAGATCTACTGTCTCTATTATTTTACGACAGACCAGGTAGATCTACTGTCTCTATTATATTATGACAGACAAGCTAG